>NC_056729.1:50589541-50597041 GCF_019279795.1 Protopterus annectens
AATTTACTCTGTGTTATCCCCTTCCTTTCCCTTACTACCCTGTGTTCTTGTGGTAGAACTTTATCTGTTATTAATTTAGCTGCACAGTAATATATCATGTTTACTTCTGTTATATTGCATGGATCTCTAGGGACAGTCCTAATTTCTGTGTTCATTTGTTTTATCAAACTTCTGACTTTTTGCTGCAGTCTATTTCTTTCATTGATCTTAATATGTCTATCTCTTTTAAATCAAGCAACTCTTCTCTTAGCTCATTTTCTTCTAAACTGAGGGCATATTTTTTGTTCTCCATTTTCTGCGGGCATTCTTTAGAAAGGTCTATAGCATCTTCCTGTGGTACATTCTCTTCAGTTTCATCCTGCACCATCCGTTGCTCTGTCATATGGGAACTCACTGGCCTATCACTCCTCAACACTGACTGTGTCAGAGTTGCCACAGTTTCCTGTTCCTTCCCTTGCTGTCCAGCTTCAAGTGAACATTTATATTGGTTTCCAGTGGAAGGCTTCAAAATATCGTCATATGGCAACTGACCAGTTGTCTCCCATTCCACTGGCCTCTCCTTAATTTGGATGTCAATTGGTCTATCCTACTGAGGTGCTTTCTGAATTAGATTTTCTACACTGAGTCCTTCACTTTGCAGATTTATTTATTTATTTTATTTATTTACATTTGCTGACCAGGCTAGTCTAACTGGATACATGTCCATTTTCAGTACAGGCCCGGGGAGAAAAGCTCCAAGCATAGACAGAAAACTTATAATACAATATTAATAAAAAATTAAGCTATAATCAAGTACAGATAATAACAATAATCTGAATATTTGGGAGAGAAAAAGAAAAACATATCGTGTGTGTTCTGAGATATTTAGAGGGGAATGAACTAAGATCAAATACAGAAAAATAAACAAAAAATGACAGGGAAAAAAACACAAAGAGTAATACATTTTAAAAAGTTATAAACATTTTTTTTTTTTTTTAGGAAAGAGGATGGTTTCAGGTTAGTTTATTTGTCAGTACAGGTAGGAAACAATAGTACAGTAAAATGGACATTGAATGGTTTGAGCAATATAGTACACTGGAGAAGTGAAGTAAAAGGGAGAGCAGGAATGGGTAAAGTGAAAAATCAGTCAGGGTTTGTGCAGGGACAAAGCCAGTGAGTTTTAAGATTTTCTTTGAGATGTTTTTTGGCCACAGCGGAACTCCGGTCTGCTAATGATTGGCAATAGAGTTTTACGTGCTGGCTTGCCGGGCCTAATGCACACCCTTCAGCGAAGGAACGCCCATTCACGCATGTTGACACACAGAAGACGCTCTAACTGAGAATCGAACGTGCAACGTCTAACTGTGAGGCGACAATGCTAAGATGTTCTTTGAGATTTTTTTTAAAAAGATGTGTGGAAGAGAGAGTAGAAAGTTCACTTGGAAGCTGGTTCCAGGCTTTTCATACAGTGTTAGTGAATAGGGAGTCCCCAGCTTTGTTGTTAGATTTAATAGTGGAAACTAGAAACTTATTAGCTGAGCGAAGAGTTGAAAGGTTTTTGTAAGGGATAGTCAGATTGGAGAGGATTGGGGTATTATTGGGGTGGTAAAGTATCTTTTGGGTTATAGTAAGTTGATGGCAAAGTAGTTGGTGCTGCAGTTCTACCCATCCCAATTGTTTGCGGTTGAGACAGTGGTGGGTTCTAAAAGGGTTGCCAGTGGCAAATCTGGCTATGTTATTATAGCTAGTGGCAAGTTTATTAAGGTTGTTTTTAGAAAGATTAGTATAAATGGCAGCAACATAGAACAGGGTAGAGATCAGGTGAGTCTGGGCTATAGTGGTTCTGGCTGTTGGTGTAAGGAAGGGTATGATTCTATACAGGGAACCTAGTTTTTTGTTGACAGATTTTATGGTAGTGTTGATGTGATCATCATAGCTAAGGTTGTTGTCTATGGTTATGCCCAGGAGATGGGTTGTAGTATCAGGGGATATGGTGGTTCCATTGTTAGAGGTTATTGTGATGTGAAAATGTGGTGATTTTTGAGTAGGAGTAAAGAGAAATAATTTTTTTGGGGGTTCAGGAGGAGGCAGTGTTGCATGAACCAATTTTCAACAGTATAAAATACAGATTGGGTGAGGGTCTGGAGTGAGGTTGGAGACCTAGCTGAGCAGATTAAAGTAGAATCATCAGCATATTGTATGCAGGTGGCTTGAGGAATTTTAGTATTTAGGTCATTAATAAACATTAAAAAGAGAAGAGGGCCTAGAATAGAGCCTTGAGGTACTCCGATGTTTACGGGGAGGAGAGTAGAAAGCTTATTGTTCCAAAGGACTGCTTGTTGTCAGTTATCTAAATAGGATTTAAGCCAGAGTAATGCCTATGCGTCCAGTGAATGGGCTTTTAATGCCTCAATAAGCAGATTATGGTTGACCATATCAAAGGCTTTTGAAAGGTTGATAAACAGTGTGGAGGAAAAAGAGTTATTGTTATGATTTTTGTACAGTCAGAAAAGGATAGCAGGGCAGTTGAAGTACTATGGAATGGTCTGAAACCATGTTGGCAGTTGGCAAGTAAATTGTTGTGGAGTAGATGATCAAGTAGTTGTTGGTGGATGCATTTTTCCATTATTTTAGCTATAGGAGAGAGTAGGGCGATTGGTCTAAAGTTGGAAATATCACTTGATGTCCCACCTTTATGTAGAGGAATGATGTGAGAGACCTTCCATATAAAAGGGATTTTACTTTCTGAAATAGTTCTATTAATAAGGATAGAAATAGGATAGGCAATGACTTTAGCTGCAATTTGCAGGTATTCTGCTGGTAGACAGTCAGCATAAGGGGTGTATGGCTTGAGTTTTTGAAGGAGGTTACAAATGAGGGATGTAGGTACTGGTTGTATGTGAAAATAAGGAACTGCATTTGTTGTGGTATTAGGTGGGAGGGAGCTAGTGGGTGGTAGAGTATTAGCTAGAGTTTGTATGGCTTCTATAAAGTAGTTGTTAAAGGAATCTGCTATTAGTTTAGGGTTATTCTGGGTGATTCCTGATGGGGTAGGAGACTTGGAGTGCCCTGGGTGAAGTAGTTTGTTCATAACTGACCAGACGTTTTGTGGTTTTTGTTTGTGGGTTTGTTGGAGGTGGAGGTAAAATTTTTTTTTGTCTATCAGAATTTCTTTTTTGGTGGCATTTCTTAATTGTTTAAAGTAAAGGAGGTCAGAAGGGCTTTTAGAGGCTCTCCACTTCGCCCAGATTTTATTTCTTAGGAGGATTTTTTGCCTAGTTTGTTTTGTAAGCCATGGGACAGTTTTGGTCTTTATTCAGGAGGAGCGATAGGGGGCATGGTAATCTAGGATTTGAAGGAATCTAGTATTAAAGTAGGTGACTGCTTCATCAAGTTGAAGATGGAGCAGTGGTGACCAGGCACAGGCCCTCAGTTCTGTTTGGAAGTTGTCAGGGTGAAAGTTTTTTTTAGAACGGAAGGTTTTGAAAATAGTAGCATTGGACCTATGAAGTTTTTGTTTAATTATATAGGTTAGAGCATGGTCACTGATGTCATATGGAAGGGTTCCTGGTTTATAAGTAGTAGGGAGACTGTTTATGAGAATCCAGTCTAGTGTGGTTTCCTTACCACTTTGTTTGTGGGTTCTAGTAGGGATTGTTATCATTTGTGAGAAACCAATAAGATTTATGTGGTTAATGGAATTGGGGGACCTACAGGTAGCCCAGTCTATATTAAAGTCACCTAACACAATGGTTTCCTGGAGTAAGTGGGTAGATAGGCCACTAAGTATATTTTCTGGAGTACTGATATTGTTACTGGGGGGAAGATAGGAACAGATTATGTAGATGGATTTATAGTTATTGATTTGACATTTGGCTAAAAGGGTTTCTGCAATGGAGTTTGGTTGGAAGTGGCACATTGTAGGGCAATACCTGGAGTTCTGATTTATAAAATATGGCTACTCCCCCACCTTTTTTGGTAATACGGTCTTTTCTCTGGATGTTATATCCGGGGGGGGGGGGCAATCTCATGGTCTTTGGTTGAAGGTTTAAGCCAAGTTTCAGTAATACAGAGGATATCAAATTTGTGTGCATCTAGGAGTGCATGAAGATGGGATATTTTATTGTTAATGCTACGGATGTTAAGGTGAGCTATCAGAAGGGAGTTAGATGAACTTGTTGGGGTAGAGGTGGTGTGGGGTTTTTGGTGAAGTGGCTCATTAGGAAGTCTTGTATCGGGGCCAGGGTTTGGATGGATATCACCATCAAAGAGGGGATGTTGTTGAGGTTTATGTATTAGTTTTATGATTTTAAAGTAGCTGTAAGGGGGTTCCTTGTCATGGAAGTAAGTGATACGGGTAGATCTGTGGTACTTTGGAAGTATATAGCTAGAAGTAGAGGTTATGTTAATATGGCTGAGGGAATTTATATATGATAATGGTTGGGTGTGTTGATAGTGGTGGTGCTGTTTAAGCAGAGAATAATGTTCAAAGAAGGTTAGTGTGAATGCTAGAGTTAGTGAAGCTAGAATAATAGGTAAGAGTAGGAGGTATGTGAAAATAGAATTATGTTTAGAGGCCATTGGGTTGAATAGGTAAGGGTGGCATGAGATGAAGGAAGGTGTTTAGTATTGTGTAGGAATTGAATAAGAAAGGGTGGTGCGAGATGAAGGAAGGTGTCTTGTATTGTGTAGGAATAAAGGTGTCTAGTAACAGGTGAAAAATAGAGGTGACAGAAGGAGGGAGAGAGAGAGTTGTAAGGGGTAGAGTGGACTGAGGGGAAAAAAGTTTAATATAAGTTGTTATAAAGTTGCAAATGTGAAAGGAAGTTTAGTTGGTTAAAACAGGAGGTAATAGTAAGGACAGGTAAGGGGGGTGTAAAGGTAATTTAGTACTGTTCAGGAATTATTGTTGTAGGGAGTGGGGGCATTAAGTGGAAGTAGATTGTGATAGGTAGTTGGGGGATAGCGGGTGTGGCTATGCAAGTATAAAGCTAACAGCACTGGGGGTGGGTCGGAATTGCGGGTAGGATAGGGTAGTGGAGTGAGCCTGTAGGACGAACGGAGTGGGTTAGAGCAGGTAGAGGAAGAGTTTGCAGAGACAATCAGAGAGTAACAGGTTCCATGTACAGAGAAGGTGGTCAGAGGTAAGTAGAGTTTGGTACAGCAGGTTGGAGGTAAAAAAGGATAGTGGAGTGGGAGCAAAAAATAGAAGAGGTATAATGGAGCTAGAGGGTACGAAGAGAAAGGGATAAGAGCAGCAGAACAATGCAGAAAGATTTGCAGCTAGGCAAGTGGGAAATCTGAGAGAAGATCCAGAGAAGAAAAAACTAGGGAAAGTGGGGGAAAAGTTATAGCCTAAAGCTAGCTTGGAGAGCCACCTGGTGAGCAGAGAGTAGAATACAACAAGGTAACTGTGATAGAGACATTAGTTAGGGGTGAAACAGATAATAGGTCCAGGGGGTATGGAAAATATGACAGTAGGAACACAGATAGAGAGGAGTGTGGTTGCTGGTATCCTGACTCAGAGGCTAAATACTATCTCTACTTGGTACAGGATAACTTACACAGAAGCAGTTTACAACCTATACTAGGTAAAGTGTAAATTTAAACAGATACACTTGAAGAAGTAGGACTTGGGTGTAGCATACTTTCTTAATCCATTAGAAACAGGGAAGAAAATCAAATCCCTGGGCAGCAGAAATATTTGGCCAGGCGTTGGGATGGCTGGAATTGGATGAAAGGAGTCTTTACAGACTAGGCAGGTCCTTTAGTGCAGGATAGGAGGTACAGAGCTAGGAGGAATTAGAAAGATAATTCCTGTCTTTGCCTATTTAAGTGGTACAGTGTGAAATATTTTCTGCTTAAAAACTCAGCTTTGACCGGCTAAGAACTTGCTGTATTCAACTGGACGTATAAGAGAATTTAAGTACCTTTATCTGCACTTTTTTTTTTCAAAAAAATACAGTATTTAAATTGATTTTAACTGTGTGTTGCAGGAATATTAACTGAACTGGAAGTTTTGACACTGCTCTTCAGTTAGTCCCACCTACCCTCCCTGTTTTTGTTTTGTTGTTAATCTTAGTGGCCTTGAAACTGCCCGCCCCTCTTGTAAATTTGTGTTTGGATACTCCTTCTGGGCCCATCTCATTTGCTCACTCAACTGAGTACAGTGAGATCATATTCTGATTTCAGACACTCCTACTGTGTACAAAGAGAGCATCTGGGAAACAGAAAAAAAAATTAAGCTTGTTTCCTGCCTTTCCTGTTAAGTGGTATAGACTATTTGTAGGCTTCTGAGCCCCCAAGCCCTTCTGTGTTGGAGGGAAGCCTTCTAGCTTAGTTTTTTTTTCTTATAACTAGCCAGTTTTCTAGTTTCAGCACTCAAATCTGTTTCTTTGATCTCAGCACTTGTTCAGAAAAAAAAAAAAATATTTCATCTGCTTTTACTGTACTTGTGTTTCTACCTACTTTATTTTACTTTTGCATCATCTTAAAAGTACTCAATTGTACTTATTACTGCTTGGTGTAACTCATTCTAAGCCTTTTGGTTTAAACACTTGGGCTTCGGACCAGTTGTTTTGCACTGAGAGGGTTTGTGGTCTGCACTGTAGTGGCAGAACAGGTAGCTTACATCCTTCTAGGTTGGGAACTGTTGATTGAGGGCTCAGTGTCTGTTATTCTAAAAGTGTATTAATTCTGGTTTAAGCACTTGGGCTTACAGGCCAGTTATTTTACATTAAGAGGGTTCGTGGTCTGCACTCTTGTGGGAGGAGAGGCTGGACTCTGCCCTTCTGAGCTGGGAATTTCTGGTTAAAGGCTTATAGTGCATGCATATCTGAACTGCTTCTTACTGAAGTTGGTGCGCCTTGTTTGCTGTGGCATAGACTGGATTCGGGCCTGCTGGATCTAGCTTTGTTTGTGTAACTTGAGCACTAATCCAGGCATTCTCTAAAGTATTCAATTGTATTTATTACTGCTTGGTAGTAACTTGATTAAAGTGTAGCTATCATTCTAAGTCTTTTGGATTAAGCACTTGGGCTTCAGACCAGTTGTTTTACATTAGGAAGGTTTGTGGCATGCACTGTGGTGGCAGGACAGGTAGCTTTCATCCTTCTAAGTTGGGAACTGCTGATTGAGAGCCCAGTGTCTGTTATTCTTAAAGTGTATTAGTTCTGGTTTAAGCACTTGGGCTTCAGGCCAGTTATTCTACATTAAGAAGGTTCGTGGTCTGCACTCTTGTGGGAGAAGAGGCTGGACTCTGCCCTTCTGAGCTGGGAATTTCTGGTTAAAGGTTTATAGTGCCTGAATATTTGAACTGTATCTTACTGAAATTGGTACACCTTGTTTGCTGTAGCATAGACTAGATCCAGGCCTGCTGAATCTAGCTTTGTTTATATGCTTGTTGTTTGTTTGCTTGTTATTTCCCTGGAACGCTAATTCCACCTAATATGCGGCTTCTCAGTGCTTGTGTGGATCACTAGTGATATCTGCATTGCTTACTGTACTTATTTCCTTGTTGCA
>NC_056729.1:50602041-50719541 GCF_019279795.1 Protopterus annectens
TCATGCACCCCTTGGTAGATAACACTGGAAAAGACACCACAATGTCATAAACTTGCAGCAAGGACAATAACAGCATAGTATGAACACAATACAGTAAGCACAATACAGCAATAAAAAAGTACATTATTTACATGATCTCATCTTGTGTTCATGACACCCAACATTTCCTCAATTCATACAATCTACTATTATTTCCTCTGGTCTCCTCATATACAATATGCCTAAAAATGTTTTGAAGAATGTCATAAACATAATATGTATCAGAAGCAGGGGCTGCAAATATATAATGTGCATGTATGCTTCTGGAGATTGTGTATAAATCTGCAACTATTTGTGAAAAGGATACAACAAACTGTGAAGTGTATAAAAATTGCACAAAACATGAAAGTGTTTTTTTTTTGAATTGTAGTAAAACTAAAAACATAAAATAGTGTGAGAGAATATGTAAATGAAACAGCACAGGAAATGTAACTGTTTTGCTGTCAAGCTGTAGTTAACTTTGCAGAGTAAACTGTGGAGGAAAAAGTAACTTTTATCTGTGTGGGGAAAAACAGCCATACAACATCAGGATTTAGAAGGGTTAACGTTATGATTTTCTTCTATGTAGATAAGGTAGTATGTACATGCATATACATATACATGTGTTTATATATATATATATATATATATATATATATATATATATATATATATATATATATATATATATATATATATATATATATATACATACATATATATATATATATATATATATATATATATATATACATACATATATATATATACATACATATATATATATATATATATATATATATATATATATATATATATATATATATATATATGTATATATATATATATATATATATATATATATATATATATATATATATATATACACACACACACATATAACACATATATATCTATCTATATATATATATATATATATATATATATATATATATATATACACACACACACACACACACACACATATATATATATATATATATATATATATATATATATATATATATATATATATATATATATACATACATACATACCATCTCTGATTACAAAGGCTCAGTAGCCTCCTGCTTGCTACTTAAAGAAGCATCATGTATCTGAACAAGTCCATACCAGTTAATTAGGGCCTTATATCGTGCAGCTACAGTTACCTGTTTGCAGTTTAAACTCAGAGTGACAGTGCAAGGAAAGTGCCATACACTATTAAAGGGAATCTGCCTACCTGTTGCTGACCTGCTTGTATAGCTCCTAGAGATGTCACCTCCCCCCGAAAACATCCCTCCAGAAATCAGATGATGTGACCCTCTTCCTGAAGACCCAGCTCACAGCAACCACTTTAACAGTCTTTGTGCACCTGATACACTTAGCTCATGGATTTTATGTCTTTCCACAGAGTGAGTTTGTTCTATTTTGCTTTACCTGTTACATGTTTGTCTTTTGAGATAGTGATAGATGGGACCTAGTAACTGTTTTAGCCAGAAGTTGGGTAGGACAAGATAAAATTGTGTGTTTCTAAAAGCCATCTGTCTGTGAGCAAAATGTTTTATTTCACATTTTCCCTACGCAAAACGATACTTTGCCTGTGCATTTAATTTCTCAAAATGCATTACTTGGTTTTCTTTCAGCAAAGAATTCTATTTATTTATTTAATTTTAAAGATTGTGGCTTGGTATTTACTTATTGATATAAGGGCACTGCACTGTGGTGATTATCTGCCTATCCCCCTCTCAGTGAGATAGACTGCACAGCTATAAACTGTCATCATTTTTATATTTATCTGGCTTATTGTCTAAGAGCGTAACTGATCATTCTGTATATGTTATGCTGTGTCTAACTACCATAAGGAAGAAAAGATTTATAACATCGGAAGGTATTACTAGCTTTTCCTGGAAATTACTGTGCATATGAGTGAATATAACAAGTTAATGAAACTATGGTTACTTTACTTAAAACTATCATTATAAGGCACAGAGCTCAGAATGAGATAGGGAAAGACATGAGGAGCCAGTATTCATAGCTATGTTCTACTGATAAACATAAAAATAATAAAAAACAGTCACCAGAGAAAAAAATCGATGGTCTTCTCTGAAGAAGCCAGTGGTTTGTAGCCTGGCGAAAGAGCTTAGTCATTTGGTATTTCTGTGTATGTTGGCGTATTAAAAGTGGAAAACCATTGATTTTTTCTCTGGTGACTGTTTTTTATTATTTTTATGTTTACAAGTTTGCTGTTTCCGTTTGGAGTATCTTACTTGCATATGTTCTACTGATGTTTGTATGAATTGTATTTGGTAGTAGCTGGTGCAGTTTGGTACAGGAAGCCAGATGTCGCAATCATGCAAAGTTTTATATGCATGTGACTAGTTTAAGCAGTGCTCATTTGCAAAACAGCACTGGAGAACACTTTAGTCCTGCAGACCAATGATTAGGACTGTTAACTGTACAGTATTTGAATTTTGTGAACCTTGGTGCCCATGTTTTTCTATACACCATACTCCTTTGTATGGACCATACTTCAGACTCATGCTCTATGATTCTTTAACTGGACACATTGACTGCATGTCATTAACATGACATTATGAAACTGACATCACAGCAGGGATGAGCTTGAGAAGAATACCTGAGGTGGGCTTCCTAAGCATGCCTGAGGCTGGTGAACAATAGCTTTTATATGAATCTGAAAGTGATTTGGCATTATAAAAGGACCATGCACAGCCCAGTGTGCATGCATGCATATATATATATATATATATATATATATATATATATATATATATATATATATGTACACACACATACATATCAGTATATCAAGTCTCAGACTTATATGTAAATCCATCACACTAACGGGTCTTGGTATATGAAACACTTATCAAATATGTGATAGATGAAGGGGGTGAATAGAGTTCATAATTTTGATAGTCTCTGATCTGAACCATGTTTTTAAACTTTATTCTGGTCATTCCTTGGAGGAAGTTTTTAGTGCAGGATGAGAAATTTTTCTAGAGCAATCTTAATGCAGTAGTAACCTTAGAGTGCATTTATTCATGTAATTCTATTTTTTTTCATGTAAGTCTATTATAATCATCTCAAGTCATAATGCTGTAACTTAGTTCATATTACTACTGCAACTATATTCTATTTTCTGCTATATGTAATATGTTCTTTCTGTTTGTTGTTACTTGTACTATGCAAACAGAGCCGGGCCTGCAATTGGTCATATTTGTTCAAATGATAAACAAGCAAAAATAAACAGATAAACAGATAAATAAAATTTGCTTCTGCAACTACAAATAGGCAAGGTGACAGGAGAGCAACTACAGACCATCCACCTGCAGTTGTAGTGCATTCTCTGAAATCCTGAAACACGCACACACATGCAAACACAAGCTGAATAGCAAACCCAGAATTAGTAACTGGAAGTCAGAAATCAATTCATGAATACTAAAGCTTATAACTACCTTTAGAACTCTTAAGAGTTGATCCATACAACCAATGGGTAATACTCTGTAGATGAAAATATTACATTGTATCTTGTATGGTCATCTTCTCATCTGCTCTCCAGCATGGACCCAGCTGTATGTTTTGTGATCTACATAACAATTCTCTGTGTACCAGTTTAGTACTACTCATCTGACTGCCTCTGTTAAAGTGGCACAGTCTTTGTACTGTTCCAAAAGAGAAAAGAAATTTGTAGTAAAAGTAGTGCCACAGCAGTAACTTTGACATTATTTCTACTACTATAGATAAATATGTTTCACAGCGCACAAAGAAAACAAGAACAGAAACTATTTTCCTCAAAAACAATACACATATAGAAACATCCTATAAGATTACACAACAAAACATTAATAAAAGTCAACAAAAACACAAATATCAGTTATTAAGTGCAGCAGTGCCACCCAAGGCTGAGTATTAAATTTAATGGAACTTTCAGGGGTGGAGAAGCACTATGTCTACAAGGTCTGACATTAAAACATCACTGGGTGGTTTATTATTTCTGGTTTTGATGCTTATATATCTCATTCAGAAACAGGATGTCACAATCTTGTTTTTTTTTTCTATTTGTGTTTTTGGATACACTTCTACCCATTTAAAATGTGTATAATACACTGAGGACATGTCAGATAAAGACTCTTAATTAACTGAAATTTGGTTGTTTACTGCAGTAATACAGCTGTAGTTTATATCACATGCTTTGTTCTTTGCTCACCATTTTTTTTAGCTGTGGATGGTCAAAGAAATTATACTTATTTTAATCAAGAACATTTTGAGAATGATCTTGATAAAAAGGTTGAAGAGAGCAGGATGACATTAGTTATATAACCTGTTTTGCGCACGAGACAAGACGGATTATTTTTTTTATCTAGGAAGACATAGACATGTTATTTATGTTTCTATTAGCAAGTCATACAAATATTCTAAAATATTTAATTATTTAGAAAAAATAAGAAAAACATGAATTTATATAATTTTTAACTTACTGCAAAATATTTTGGATTTAATATTGTTCCACAAGGTCTGAGAATGGGAAAAACCCAGTCCATATGATCTATGTGATCAAGATTTACAATAAAAATAGAATGATGTAACCTTAGCATATATATTTCATGGACTTGATGTATCATAGTTGTAGCTGCAAATGCAAAATCCTACAGTGAAATTTCAGAGGCTTCCTAATGCACTTCAGAATAATTGGCTCTGATTAGCTGCAAACAAAAATTACAAGCACTCCTGTCTTATGGGGGAAAGCAGTGTCCATTTATACATCACTGATACTCACTGGAGGGTAGAAGCTTGGAAATTTCCATGCAGTTCCTAAGGTAATTTTGCCAGCAATTGGAATTTCTCAGCTGTGCGTGTATGCAATCATGCTTGTGATTGCCAATCTTATGTTACTACAAGTAGCTCACACCTGTGATAACAAGATTAGACAGAAATGTAAATTTTAAGTCTGAGAGTAAATACAATGATTCCCTTTATGCTGTCACCCTTTCACAAGCTACTTGGATGGCATAAGCCAGGGAACCTTGTTGGCTAGGCTTACGTAGGCCCTTGGGCTGATAGCCTAGTACCTACTTATGAACCTATGAACCTATGGTACTTATTGACCAGTCAGTACACCAAGGCCAGATATATGGATACTGGAATGCCTGGAAAACATTAAGAAGCAGAAGAAAAAGTCACAGGGGAAGATGGTTGATAAAAGCCTTAATTACTCAAGTGCAATAGCACAACCTGATATAAAAATCTCCAATTTAGAAACTTCTGTCATGCATCCTATTATTTACTTTTGTTTTATATATTAAGCTCTACTCATACAAATCAGACTCCTAATAAGCAGGTTTCTTCTAAAATGTGTCATTATCACTGACTTCTTAACCTCTCCCAGCTCTAAACCTCATATCAGCGTGATCCCTCAAGAAGTCAGTCAGCTCCCAGTTCTTCTCTACCTGCAGCTCAAGGTATCCCAGTCTGCGACAGATGCAGATTCCTCATTTGTAAAGCCTTCTTCCTCTTAGACTAATCTTTTACTCTTTCCTACAGTCTCTCTTCCTACTTCTATGACATATCTTGGAGTCAGTTTTACTGATCCAACAGCACTGCCTCCTTCCTCTAGCATAATCACCAGGGTGCTTAATCTACGTTCTGATCCTCACATCTCCCTCTATCCAGTAAGCTACTGATGCTCCTCCTCTTTGATCTTGATATTAAGCAATCCTTTACACAAACTGCCACTGCCTCCCCAAACCTTCTATCTCTCTGTTATTCATAAACACACTATGCACTGGCACCTCCGTATTTCAATATTTTCTTTCACTAGTCCAAGTCTCTTTGATACATGCGCTATTCACCTCTCAATCCTCTGTAATTGTTTGCATCTCCCCCAATTTTCTTTCCTCGATTCCTCACATAGTAATACAACCCAGTTGCTACAAGTTACCTTTTTTTTGTTCAGCTCTCTTCTTATAGTAGAACAAATACAAGGAGGATTCAAGTACTGGAAGTAGAAAAAAATTCAAACTTAAAAAATAGTCCAGTAAAAATTGATTTATTTAGTTAGTAAATATTCTTTGTCACGTAGGACGTCTTCAAGTCATTAAAACTACTATAAAATCAACATTTAACTGCTGATTTGATAAAAGAAAATACAAGAAACACCTCCATTATATAATTTTAATTAAAAATTGATGAATCATATCATCCATATATAAAAGGGTTTATGTCTTGTAGTCATTAACTTTGGTTTTAATGACAACAATAATTTAGACAACAATGTCCATTTAATGACAATAATTCAGACCACAGTGTCCAAAGTCATCTAGTGTAATGTGCCATTTAGATTCACAAAGTTACCAGTGTATTGTCCTAGTTGCCACACATCTTCTATGTTTGTGTTGGAAATCAATGGCAAAAAGTAAATAAATAAAAGCATTGTTGGTGGTCCTCACTTTCAGTGTGCTTACCGGAATACTTGCTCTTAGTATCAGCAGTGTGCCCTCTTACTCTCAAAGACAACTTTCTGTTAGTCTTTCTTAAAACAGACATTTTCAAGTACACTCCCAAATATAAATAACATCCTTAGTCTGGCATGTAACATCGTACTCATAGAGAAAAGTTGTATTAATTACCAAATGGGTAAAGCCTGCAGTTGCTTGAATAGAACAATATGTTCTCAATTATGGCACAAATAGGGCCCCACTGTGTGCTAATCTTTATGTTATGTATTTATTTATTTACTTTAATTTGTTAATCAGATAAACCCACTAGTCATAAGCCTGTTTTCATGGGTGATCCAAGAGTACTCTCTGGTTAAATAAGTTGCTCAGAGTCAGATGGTTAGTAAATAAAAACTGACAGAATCAAATCCTGGTCTACAGGATGAAGCACTTAGCTGGGACCATAGATGGTCCACTGAGGTATCACATATCTGTACATATTTATCTCCATTAGAGAAAATTAAACTGTGCCCAAGAAGAAGCTCACATAAAATATAAGGTATATTAATAGACATCAACAAGGCCATTATATTGCTCTATTATGTACCCTCCATCCTTAACTCCATTTTTGCCTTAACCCCTATGTTTTGGAGTATAACATTATATACATTTTTTCGACATGTAGTCAATAAAAAGACTTTCATGATGGCTGAAGACTGATCAACAGCTTAATTTTAGCTCTCCCATTGTGAAAACAGAAACAGAGAAAAGGGAGCCAGTTAATTGCTCGTTTTAGGTGAAATTCAGTTAGTGACTAGCAAGTACACTGATTGGATGTCAGCAAAGAAGAAATTTGGAGAACCTGACAGAAAGGCAACCAGAAAAAGTGAAGAGAAAACACTATCTTAAAAGAATCCTGCAGATGTTCAGCAAAAAAAGTAGTTGAAGCTTTAGCTTTGGTTCAAGAGATGACTTCCCATAATTTAGGGGAAAAATAAATCAAATGTACTCAGAGGTAATTAAAATAAATGAAACATTGAAGGAATATATGGTAAAAATAGAAAAAGATTTAACTAGGTATTTGAATGAACTGATAAAACTGCAAAAATCAGATGTAGAAATGGAAAAACAAGACTGGCTGACTGAAGCTTTTCAGAAAGAGCTGTTTCAAAAATTAGAGTTAGAAAGCAGAGCAAGAAGAACAAACCTGAGATTTTCTCCTGTACCAGAGAAACTGGAAGGAACAGACTGTATTAATATTATGAAAGCACAAATAATTGGACTGGTGTTCCACACCAGGGTTTGTTAGTTGAAAGGGTACACTAAATGCATGCTCCAAATCTGGCCATGAAAAAGCAACCATGACTTATATTAGTAAAGATGCAATTATGCCAGCAGAAAGAGTTGCCCATGGAAAAATGTATCAGAAGAGAAAATGTATTAAAAATGAAGACAGCAAAGTGTTTTTGCAAATTGATTATTCACTGTACATCAGAGAGAAGAGAAGAGAAGAGAAGAGAAGAGAAGAGAAGAGAAGAGAAGAGAAGAGAAGAGAAGAGAAGAGAAGCAAATTTATCCTAGCAATCAGGGAATGTCAAGAGGGAGGTGTGAGATTCAACTGCTGTATCCACCTGTCTTCAGAGTATTTTTTCTTATATGATTAGAGACATTGTGATGTAAAACAGGCTAAGGAGGAAATAAAAAAAGTTTAACCAACAAAAAGTAATACTGCAAGAAGAAGAAGAAGACTCTGCTTCTCATTCTTTCTGGCAATAAAGCTCACCAAGAGACTTTGCCAGTGAAACCTTTTCCAATGTTCCAAAGGAAAATGCTTCAGAAACATTAAAAAAAAACAAAAAAAAAAACAAAAAAAAAAAAAACAAACACAGCAGGTGACTAGAAGAATCAGGATTACATTGGACTTGAACCAAAGTCTGTTACTGGGAGATGGATATGATCAGGATGAAGACCAGCAATGCTGAAATTAGTGAATAAAGACTATAAAGCATCAATCACATCTGTGAAGTGCATTTGCAAGGAAAAGTGGATGAAAAGGATGGACTTTTGTTGACTTTTTTAAACTTGTGGGTGGGCTATAAAGCATATTCCTCCACAGTATGTCATTTATGTTCAGAAGGACACTGAAAGGAAAAAAGGATTCAACGGTATGTAAAACAATGTTCTTATTAGTATTTATATAAAACATTTCTTTACATAAACTGCATGTTATATTATAAAGCAATTTTGTATAGCAAGCAGTAAGGGGTAATTTAAATGTGAGAGAGTCTTTTCAGTGACTGTTGTATGCATTTTTAATAGAAAGGAAAGTTGGCTTTACAATATAAATAGAGAAGAAAGGCTGAACACAAGCAGGTTTAAGTTTATATAATAATGTATTCATGGGCTGCTGGGATAGGGATTGAGTGTAAAAGTGTACTGATGACATTATATGGAGAATTAAGATAATTTCAATTGTTTCTACAAGGATGGATGTCTAGATTAATGTCCTTTGCTTAAGTTATAAACATGCTTTTTATTGTAAGTGAATAGGCTAAAATAATAAGATACAATGGTGAAAATATGAAGTTTCTTGTATTTGCAAAGATATTAGATTTTTCTTCCCATTGGCAAACCCTCTTAGTGAAAGGCAAGACGTCTGCAGCAGAAGGCAGATGGCCAGGGGAATTGCATGCATTCTTTTCTGAGTGAAATTTATAAAGATTCAGTCATGCATTTGCAAATTTGTTAGCTGTTTTTTTTTCCTCATTGCTGACTGATTTTATGTGGAGGCAAGCTGTCAGTGGGTGCAAAAAATTAATCCTGAGAGTTCTGAGCATTCTTTGCTGAGAAAAACACAAAATTTAAAGGCACAATGGTAAGCAATTCAGTGAAAAATAAAGTCTGAAATTATGGGAAATAAATAAGAAATAGTCACCTTCCCAACAGCCTTACTACTTTAATGCATTTTGTAGAACAGTGTACAATTTAGTTTTATATAAAGGTAGCCAGTACACTCTTTTCTTAATGCTCAAAGTTAAGTTTTCTGAAAATATACAAGCTGTTTTTCACATATGAAAGGGGGAACATAGTTAAGAATAGAAAAGACACCAATAGTTGTAAGTCAGAAAACAAGCTGTAACATGCACTTTAGCATGAGTTAACTTAATTTTAGCTTAAGTTATGCCTGTGGATAAAACTGTCAATTTGAGACAATCATTCCTATCTGGAGGTTAAACTTCATTTGTTGAAAATGTACATAGACTCATAGGGTCATACTGTATGTTTCTTCTAACTTAATAGGGATGAGGTGTTATGAAAATATATTTAGTTTTTTGCTTGAGGTCTTTCATTAAAGTAAAAAGTCTTGAAAATGTGGCACAGGTTCAAATGAAGATGAGAAGAAGCAACTGTATGTACGTTCAACCTGTCAAACATTAGTGTTTGTATATACAACAAATGTTGGAAATACACATTCAAAAACTTGTCATATATAATAAGGAAAAACAATAGATTTTTATCACCATTTTAACAGTATCACTGGCACAACAGGTAGCACACCCACATTTGGTACAGACAGGTGTGTGTTCTATTCCCACACCAGGCTTATTAATTGTCAACACTGCAGTGTACCTTAAGGGGGTGCTGCACTTCTGAGTGTGTTGTCCTAAGGATGAGATATTAAAATTAGGTCTCATCTGCTTGATGGCAACTCAGATGGATATAAAAGATCCCATGGCACCTACTGAAAAGAGCAGGGGTCCTTTATATATATATATATATATATATATATATATATATATATATATATATATATATATATATGTGTGTGTGTGTATATATATATATATATATATATATATATATATATATATATATATATATATATATATATATATATACATATTTACAAACATATATAATCATTTAAAGTAATATTAATTTTCATATTTTTATACATCAAACTTATCATTCACTCACACACACACACACACACACACACACACACACACACACACACACACACACATTTATATATATATATATATATATATATATATATATATATATATGTATATATCTTCAATTCCAGTAATTTTTACCATAACCATAATCTAATCTATGTTAATATTAATGGCAATATTGAATTCCCATAATTATAACTGCAGTGTAGCATAAAGGGGTGCTGCACTTCTGAGTGTTTTGTCCTTCAGATGGGGCATTAAACTGAGGTCCCATCTGCTTTAATTGTTGGTAACTCAGATGGATGCAAAAGATTCCATGGCACCTCTTGACTAGAGCAGGGGTCCTTTACTTATATACAAATTTACATAAATATATACATATTTACAAATGTATATAATAATTTAAAGCAATTTTCATTTCACATTTTTATATTACTTCAACTTCCAGTCCTTTTTCCATAACCATAATCTAATCTTTTTTTTAATATTAATGACAGCATCAAATTCCCATTAATCATAATTTCATTAATTCATTCATTTCATAATAGAAATTAAGTTTTGATGTTTTGCTTATATTCTCATAGTATCATTATTCAATCATATCCATATTTATATCCACATTATTCATTACATTTTCAAAAGAACTTCTGTACATAATTTGCTCCATAGTTTTTAACTCTCACATTTCAAAAAACATCTTCTGTTGTTCCTTCTTCACCACAATATACATATATTTTTCACTTTTCTTTTGATAAAGCATATCTGCTTTTACAAGTATTTTTTTATTCCCAATTTCCATAAAAAATCTTGAGATTCAACATAATGACTACACAATTTATTTCTTGTTTTAATTGCTTTAATTTTTTACTTCTGGAATAGTTCTCATGGGTTAGTATAATAATATTTCCTCATAATATTTTTATACCATTTTTTTTCTATTTTCTTCCACTTCCTCAATTTTTATTTTCCACATTTTTATATTTTGTTGGTAATACTCTTTTTCTTCATTAAGACATTCTTTTTATCTTTTGTTACTTCTTATTCATTTCCAGAATTCCTTATATTTAAATAACTAAATTCACATTTTTTATTTAACCATTTCAGTCCCTTATCCAAATTTAATGGTGCAGCATATACTATTGCATTTAGCATGCTAATCCTCCTTCTTATTTGTGTATAATACACTCCTTTTTTAAAAGGATTTAATCTAGATCCCCATATGAAGGAAAACATTTCTAATAACAGTTTTTCATACATTCTAGGAATCATAACAGCATTTGATAACTAGTCTATCTTACATATTAATACTGAATTAATCAAATTTACTTTTTTCTTATAAGCTAATCTGTGCATTTTACATAAAACACAAATATCTTTTATTTCCTTTAATAGTATTTCTGATCCTTTTCTATCTCCTTCTTTATCAAAATGTACCATAAAACAGATATTTCTTTCAGGGAAAATTGTATAACTGCTATTTTTATTACGTCACTGATTTCTTGATTTCTCTTTCATGGAAAATTGTCTTCCTGCTATTTTTATTATGTCACTTATTCCTTTATTGTTCTCTTTACTGAGGCATACCTCTTTCTTTTAAACAATCAACTAAATAAATAATAACTTCTCTCAACCATTTTGTATTTTAGTTGTTACAATAATATCATCATAACTAGAATTTCAGCATCCATATGAATTATACATTTTTCATTCTCTATTTTTTCATTAACCTGTCTGACTATTGTATTCCATGCATAATTGCCCGCAGTATACCATGTTATATTGAATCAAATGCTTTGTTAATATCACCTACCATAAGTTTTGTAACTTTCTTCCTTCTAACAATATCATTGATTATTTCTCTCACTATCATTAATAACTCTTGACATCCTTTTCCTTTAATACCATATACCCTTTCCTCCATTATGTATTGCATATTCTTCTTAAATCTTTTCTATATTACTTTCATAAACATCTTATAGTCTATATTATTTAAAATTATTGATCTCCCATTTTTATCTTCTTTTTCCCCTTTCTTCCATATACATTTTACAATCCCACGACACAATTCCTTATACTTTAAACCCTCATTTAACTATTCATTAAATACACACAATAAGCATTTTTCTGCCATTCTTATAGATTTTTAAACATTTCAAATCCAATACTACCTGGGCAGACTGCTGATTCTACAGTTAACTGTTTGAACACTTTTTTAATTCATATAATGTAATCTCGTTTTCAAATTCTCTATTGATTTGTTATATTTTTTTTACTTCCCATGTCCTTACACTTTGTCTCTTTTTCTTATGAAACATTTCTTCCACATACCTTACAATGTTATCCATAATCTGTCGCTGATCTTTCTTTAGATTACCTTCTTTATATCTCACTACCTCCTTCACTACCTTACTTAGATATGGTAAAACCTCTTCCTTTCTACCTTATAAAAATATATTTGTTTATAATTTCTTATTTTTCTCATAATTTTCTTTTAAAGTTCTTTTTCTTTTTCATAATATTCTCTTTTACTATTCTCTAAATGCTCTAGCACATCTCTATATTTTAGCATACTCCTGCTTTTCTTTCTTTCTTTATTTCCTACTTTACTCTGCCAGTGTAAACAACTATCTTTATATTTTCTTTCAAAAGCAATCCACCATTCATACCAATTATTATAAAATGCTTTCCTAGTAATGTGGTCATTCCATAATTGATTAACTTCTTTCTTTCCTTTTCATTCCATTTATTTTCATTTATTTATTTTACACTGTTTCCTATCTTTATGATCTTTATTATGGTATATTTCCAACCACATTGCCAAATGATCTGACAACCCTGTTAAAATTGTTTCTTCTTTTATTATACATAGTCCATCTGATGCTATAAAATAATCAATTTCAGATTTTAAAGTCCATGTTTATTTTATTTCATGTAATCAATTTTATAAATGTTATTACTTCCATTATTTTTACATCTTTTCCTTTTTTTCTTTTTGCTCTCCCTTAAATCATAATTAAAATCTCCTATAATTATCACATGCATATTTACAACTGTGCAATCTAGTATTTTCTGAAATAAATTCTCCCTTTCTTTACATATCACATTAGCATATATAGCAACAATTCTAGAAACCTTTTCTTGCCATCTTACATCTATAAATTTTAATCTTCCCATTTTAACTAATATAACTGTGATGACCGTGCCCTGGCCCAGCAATCAAGGAGCCTCAATCCTCACCACTAACACCAGGGAGGTTGTCTCATAGAAGAGAAAAGGATAACTAATACACACAGTAAAGTACAATTTCCCTTAAGTGCACACATTGCACACAGAGATCACAGTCAATCTGGGGCTGGTTGCTCCCTTACTCACCAGGTCCTCAATAAGACTCCCCACTGGCACAGCTATAGAGTCCAGGTCTCAGCCTAGCTGGGCAAGCTAAAACCTCCAGCACCCTCTCTGTCCAACCAGTGCTTTGTGTCCCTGCCAAGTAGCTGACACACCACACACACACTTTGAGAAGAGGTTATACAACCACACAGACACTCCTGGGAAAGGCTGACACAGATTCTCCAGCTGTGCTCCTTTACCCAGACCATATGGTAGTAATTACTGCCACCACCCAGCTAATAATAGCTACTAAAAGGCCCTTAAAAGGGTGTCCAATTATTACTGTGCAATATTATAATCCAATGGTAGTATGACTAACAGTCAAGGCTTACTTTAGAGTGGCCTATTACAATAACCTCTATAAATATATCTACACAAACCAGCCACAGGTAGAAGGTTTTAAAAATATTTAATAATAAATAATTAAAACACAAGACAAAACTACTACACCACAGAGATATCTAAGAGTTCAGAGATCACACAGAAACTTAAAATAATACAGTAGGACAGGTCTGATTTCAAAGAAAAATACCTTATTAATCTTTACTAGCTTTAACTATTCCTACAAGAAATCACAGTGCTAAAACTTACATGTGAGCATAAGAGTGCTGATAAGTTGGATATCAAGATCAAAATGCTTTGATTCTCTTGTGAGAAATAGTATTTAAACATTACTAACAAACATGTCTCTAAGGCCCTCCCAAATTACATCATTTTTGACATTTAGGTTTTCCCAGTATTCATATTGCATCATCTTAATACCTGGTCTGAGTTCTCAGGCCACCAACTACATCATTTAGCAATCTAACACTTGCTCAGAAAATTACAACTATACAAGGCATTTCACATGTATATTCTAACAGAAACCAGAGCAATAAAGCACATTCCACATCTAAATTCTGGTCATAAACTTTAGCCTTAAAACAATGGGCATGAAACCTTCATCCAGACACAGTGGAGCCGAATTCTAACATGAAAGGGTCACAACATGCTTCACTGGGCCAGTAGAGTGCAATGTTGTCACATAGTTTGCAGTTCCACATTTCACAATATTCTTTTACACTCAAGAAAACATGCCTGTATTTTACATTTATGTACAAATGCCAGAATTATATATCAAATTCTATTTGACTAGGCTGGCAGCCTTCGCCCATCTCTCCCCAATCGTCACAATAACATTCAAAATATTCACTACTCTTCTACATAATACTGCTAATCATGAGCATTGTTCATTCACTATGTTCAATATTATTTCCCCATCTCATATTTTTGTTACTGTAATCTTTCTTCTATGTCAGAAATCATATATCCTCCAGAATAATAATATCAACATCACATTTGTTACACCATTCTAAAATTGCTATCCTTCTCATTATAATTTTCATACTATTTATATTCAGTGAGAATATCCTTACGTTATTCCCATCCCTATTCCTTAGTTTAAGAGATATCACTTTATTCTTATATTAGTTTTTTATCCATTCACTTTCTTATTTTCATTTATATTAATGACTTTACATTTTCTTTTTCCTTTACTTTTTTGCCAATAGAATTTTTTCCTCTCACCATTTTCCAACGTATATCTTCTTCATCACTAACTTCTGATTCTATTTCTAATTCTCCTTTCTTATTTTCTTAGTAGCTCCCTTTTTTCTTCTAAAGTTTCATCTACTTCCATCTCATCTTCATTCCTGCTTCGTTCTTTATCCTTGCTGTGATTCACAATACTTAACTCATTCTCTTTTTCTTCACAATCCATCCATATTTTTTACATTTATAACATTCAAGTAAACATTTATTTGCTTTGTGTCCTTTTTAACCTATTCACTTCAGAAGCCTGAATGATCACAAGCCTGAATTGCTTAAGTCAGAAGACCAAAAGCCTGAAATTTCATAAGCCTGAAAACTCAAAAGCCTGAATCCCACAAGACTGAAAACAGATAGGATACATATACTGACTGAAGACAACACAAAATAAATTATATTCCACCAAATATAAGCAGGGGGGCAAGCCCCCCTGTGCCCCCACAGCCCCTGCTACATATAGATATATCAACTCCAAGATTCCACTTCACTACACTAAAGTGCAACCTCAGAGTTGATATATATAATTAGCAAGGGGTGTGGGGGGGTGCAGCCCCCCCACATGGGGGTGCAGGGGGGCTTGCCCATACTTGGTGAAAACTGCTATCCTTTGTCTTGTATGTGTTTTTGTGTGTCATATTTTGCATTCTGTATATTTTCATTCTTATGGGATTCAGGCTTTTGAGTTTTCAGGCTTATGAAATATCAGCCTTTTGGTCTTCCGGCTTATGCAATTCAGGCTTGTGATCATTCAGGCTTCTGAAGTGAAACCGTTTTAACACATATACAACATTTCTTTTTATCACAGAAAAAAACATGTTTTTGGTTGCCCCCAATATTTTACAACACCCCGTTACCATCAACATTTATAATACTTGGAATATATATCATTTTTAATATTTCCATTTTTAAAATGTCACTGCAGTCCTATGCCACAGTCTATAAACCCCTATTATAATACATTTTTGAAATGTTTATTATTTATTTTCATGCATTTTTAAATGTTCATTTAAAGTATCTGTTTCCACTTTGGCTCAAACTCGTATATGAATTTTCTTTTATAGCTTCCTGAAAAGAAGCTTTTACCACATATTAATTCCATGGATTATTATTTTGCCTTTATCATATTCACATAGAAACTTTTTCATACCTTGTACATCTCAAAAAGTGTCACAAGGTATCCCTTTATTTATCAAAATAAATACGTTTACCTCTTGTGTTTTCATGCCCAAGGGTAAAATTACATTGGCCCATACCTTGTATCTATTCAAGTCCTGGCTTCTTTTACTTGGTATTCTTACCATGAATTTTCTTTTTTACACTGACCTTTTTTCCTTTTGTCTCATTCTATCTTGTGCTGTTGTTGCTGTCTCTGCATGTGTTTTCTTTGCTTTTCCACTGCCTCCTTCCAATGCCACTTTTACATCCCCCTCATTTATTTTCTCCATGATGTGTCCTCACAATACTTCATTCTCTGGCTCACTCTGGTTTACCAAGTCTTGAAGTAAATCATCCTACAACCCTCCCGATTGGAGGGTTTAACTCTACACTCATCTCTGACTGTCTCTTGAGTTCATTCAAATAACTTTTGTTGAAAACCTTCTTCCAAATCCTCAACATCGTCTAGATTTTCTTTTTTTGAGCTGGTGATCACCACTGCTCCCTTCAGCTGATTTTTCTTCTCACACACTGTCCTCCCAGACACTTCTCTGCAAGGAATGGGGTGTGCACATATATTCATTTATGAGAATACCACGAGTGGCAATTTTCAGCAGGGGAAGTTCCCCAATGTTCTGGTCAAATTTCCCCTTTCTAGTATGAATACCTCCATCAGTTTCTTCTGAAAAGAGACTACTGGCCTAGTAGGGCTAACCCAGTCAACTGAGGATAAAAAAAATCATAACGGATACTCTATCCATATTATCTTGGAAAGTAAATGGCCTTACATGTATAGACAAAAATGAAAGAATAGTGAATTATATTAAAAAAATGTTGGCGGTTTTTGATACAGAGAAAGCATTCAACAGAGTAAACTGTGATTTTATTTTGCATTCCCTAGTACAATAGTCAGATATCTTCCTAGTTAACCTTAATATTCTTGCCTATTGAATTACAGTGCAGGGCTCCTCTCTGATAAATTGTGTTTGAACACAGAAACCAGGCAGAGATGTCCTCTTTCCCTTTGTTTTTTTTTTTTTTTTTTTGCTTTATAAATAGAGTCCTTGAAATTCAAGGATATAATTTGTATGGTAATCAAGAGAAGTTGGCTTTATTTGCAGAGGATATTATTTGGTACTTAAAGCTAGAAAAGGACATCTCAGTGGTGTGGAAGAATTTTCAAGTGTTTTCAGGCTGTAGCATTAATGAAAATAAAACAAAAGTTATAACTGTAAATTATGTACCCAGACATGAATTGGTTCAGAAATATCCATATTTATAGGGACATAATAAGATGAAGTATTTAGGAGTATCATGGATTAAAAAGGCTTCTATTATGGCAGCTAAGGATATGTGGTAAAAGACTAAACAAAGGATTATACAAAAACTGAGAAACTGGAAGCTCTTGGTTATGGATATGATTAGTAAGATATAAGCAGTGAAAATAGTTTTTGTCCCTTTAGTTTTATGTACAGGTCAGGCATATTTTCTCAACCAGAGGAGAAGTTGTGGACACTAACTAATAAAGAGCTGAATGAATTTATTTGGGAGGGAAAGAGGGCAATATTTAGGTGGGATAAGTTGATTCGCCCAATAGAACAATGTGGTTTAGGATTACCTGATCTGAATGGATATTTATTTTAGCTACACAGCCAGGGCTTATATTCATAACACAAACAGAAGATTATAATTCTAAGTGGAAAGGAATGATGAGGAACCGGGGGAGGCTGAGAGAGAGAGAGACAGAGAGAGAGAGAGAGAGAGAGAAGGGAGGGTTAGATGCAGATCCTTAAGGACACTAATAACAGCCATATATAATATTACATTCATAAAGTAGCAGAAAGTATGCTAACAGCTAAGTCAACATGACAATGTGGAAAGGAGATTTTGCCAGTAGGGGTGACTGCAAGTATGAGTACAGAAAATAGGCAAGAGGGGGCTGGAATTTACTGGAGAAACCTGGCAAAGGAACCAAGATATTGGGAGCAGATAACTTAAGGAGGAAAGGTAATAGAGTGGGATGAAGCCAAGAAGACATTTGGATATCAGGCTAGACACTGTCTTCCCTACCAGGGCTTTATCTCAGAGTACAGGCAAAGAGAAGGGGATATGGGGATTTTAAGTGAAAGACCTGCTCTGGTAGAGTTTTAGCTAAATCTAGAAAAGCAACAGCTGTTAAAAAAGGATAATTAGTATGATATTATAAAATATTGCATGATAACTATAAGAATCAATCAGAGGAGGTTAGAAAAGATTGGGAAGAGAGACTGCAAAAGCAATTTACAAGAGAATGATGGGAGGGATATATGTATGACTCCCAAGTATGCAGCAAAGTTCAGAAGGCTTAAAATGTTTTCTTGGAAGTGTTTGCATGAGTATTTTTATATCCCAAGCAGACTTCAAAGATTGTTTTCCTCAGGTAGAAAATATTGGACGTGTGAAGGGGAAGAAAGAGGTAACCTGGAACGTGTTTGGGGGAGTATAATGACTTGTCAAGATTTTTTTGTTTTAATTAAAACCCTCAAACAAAAAACTAAATACAAAACACTCCCATCATCTGTTAACTTGGAACAAACACATAAAACTATGCACATCTTCAAAACATGAAGTTTAACCCTCCAGAAAGGAATAATTTCCCCAAATTTATGGCTGCACCTTCAAGCATTATCTAACCTAAAATTAAGGTTACCCTATGCAAAAGCACATAGTACAACCTGTGCTCCCACTATTACTTCCATTTTCCTAAAGTTAAGGTGCATGCTTTTTTTGTTATTGTTATTGATTCATACCCAACATACTCCTTGCAAACACCTGTTGAGTAGGACTGTCAGTATTTAATTTATTTTTACATTTGTTGACAGGGCTAGTCTAAATGGATATATCTCCATTTTCAGTAGATGCCCGGGGAGAAAAGCTCCAAGCATAAACAGTGACAAAGTTAACAATGTAAAAAGACATGAACAATCACAATACAGAGGTAGCATTGGTCAAAAGAAAAATTATAATAATAAAATTATAAACTATAACAATTTTAGTAAAAATTATACTAAACAATTATACAAAACACACTAGAAGGTATGAGCAAGACTCAGTTAAGAGAGAAATAACTTATATTTTATCCTCATATTACGAAGAAAAGAGTAGTAACTAGATTTGGAGGCATAGGTTAGAGGAGTAGGGATAGGGGTAAGAGCAGGAAGGGGAAAAAGATATCAGTCTGGGTTAGCGCATGGACAAAGCCAATGATTTTTCAGATGTTCTTTAAGATGTTTTTTAAATAGAGAAGTAGAAGCAAGGGTTGATAATTCAGAAGGAAGCTGATTCCAGTTTTTGCCTGCAGTGTTTGAGAAATGTAAATCACCGGCTTTGTTGTTAGCTTTAATTGTGGAAACTAGAAGCTTATTAGCAGAGCGTAGTGTTGCTAGATTTTTATATGGTGTAATTAGATTAGTGAGGATAGGGGTGTTGTTAGGGTGGTATAGGATCTTTTGAGTAATAAGTAATTGTTGACAGAGTATATGGTTTTGCAATTCTAGCCATTCAAGTTGTATGAGGTTGAGGCAGTGATGAGTTTTAAAGGGGGAGCATGTGATGAATCTAGCTATGCTATTATAACAGGTGGGGAGTTTAGAGAGGTTGTTTTTGGATAGGTTAGTATATATAACAGAGGCATAGAAAAGGGTGGATATGAGGTGGGTCTGGGCAATAGTTTTCCTTGCAGAAGGGGTAAGGAAGGGTTTAATTCTATAGAGGGTACCACGTTTATTGTTAACAGACTTTATGGTGGAGTTGATGTGGTCATCATAGCTGAGATGATTATCAATTGTTACACCTAGTAGGTGGGTTGTAGTATCTGGGGTTATGTTGGTACCATTGTTAGAGGTTACAGAGAAGAATGGATTAGGTGATTTATGAGTTGGAGTAAAAAGCAGTAGTTTTGTTTTTTTTGGGATTTAGGAGGCAGTGTTGCATAAACCAGTTTTCAACATTATGAAAAACAGTTTGGGTGAGGGAGTGGAGAGAGGCTATATTCTTGGCTGTACAGATTAAGGTGGAGTTGTCTGCATATTGAATGCAGGTGGCTTGAGGTATGTTCATGTGTAGATTGTTAATAAATAAGGAAAAGAGTAGGGGACCTAAGATAGAGCCTTGGGGTACTCCAATATTTACTGGGAGTAGTGAAGACAGATTGTTATGCCAAAGTACTGCTTGCTGTCTATTTTCCAGATAAGACCTAAACCATTGTATAGCTTGAGGATCGAGAGAATGGGTCTTTAGTTTGTCTAGAAGTAAGTTATGGTTAACCATATCAAAGGCTTTTGACAGGTCAATAAATAGTGCAGAGGAAAAAGAGTTATTGTTACGATTTTTATATATAGAGTCGGTAAAGGATAAGAGGGCAGTTGATGTGCTATGGAATGGCCTAAAGCCATGTTGGCAGTTTGCTAGTAGGTTATTTTGTAGTAAGTGGTTAAGTAGTTGTTTGTGAATACATTTTTCCATTAACTTAGCTAATGGGGAGAGTAAAGCAATAGGACGAAAGTTAGAAAGCTCAATAGAAGGTCCACCTTTATGTAGAGAGATGATGTGGGATACTTTCCATAAAGCAGGGATTTTGCCTTCTGAGATAGTTCTGTTAATAAGGATAGAGATAGGATAGTCTATGGCTTTTGCGGCAATTTGTAGGTATTCAGATGGGAGACGGTCAATGGAAGGGGTGCAGGGTTTCAATTTTTGAAGTAGCTTACAGATGAGAGATGTAGATACAGGTTGTATTTGAAAGGTAGGCAATGAAGTCATGCAGGTGTTTAGTTGGGAAGCAGTGAAGGGTGGTAAAGAATTGGCCAGGGTTTGAATGGCTTCTGTAAAGTAGTTATTAAAGGCATAATGGATCTGGTTGGAGTTGTTATGGTTGAAACCGGCTGGGTCTGGAGTAGTAGGTTGACCTGGATGAAGAAGTTTGTTTATCCCTGACCAGAATTTTTGTGGAGATTGTTAACTGGTTTGTTGGAGGTGAAGGTAGAAGTCTTTTTTTGCCTCTAAGAATATCCTTCTTGGTGGCATTTCTTAGCTGTTTAAAGTGGAGGTGATCTGATGGATATTTGGTAGCTCTCCATTTAGCCCAGATTTTATTTCTGAGGTGTATCTTTTGCCTAGTTTGTTTTGTGAGCCATGGGGCAGATTTGGTTCTTATTCTAGTACAGCGATAAGGTGCATGGCAGTCAAGGATTTGAAGAAAGTTAGTATTAAAGTTGGTAACAGCCTCACCAAGTTCAAGATGGGTTAGTGGTGACCAGTCACAAGCTTGCAATTCATTTAGGAAGCTGTCTGGATTAAAGAATTTTTTAAGCGGGAGGTTTTGATATTATGAGTAGTTGGAATATGGACTTTTTGTCTAATAATGTAGGTAAGCATATGGTCGCTGATATCGTCGGGAAGGGTTCCTGGAGTATAAGTTTCGGGGTGGCTATTAATAAGGATCCAGTCCAGAGTAGTTTCCTTACTGCTAGGTTTGTGGATTCTAGTAGGAGTTGTTATTAATTGTGAGAATCCAAAGAGGTTTATGTGGTTAGTAGGGTTAGGAGAACTGCAGGTGGACCAGTCAATGTTAAATCACCCAGTACAATGGTCTCCTGGGATAGTTGGGTAGAGAGGTAACTAAGTAGGTTTTCAAGAGTATTGGTATTATTACCTGGGGGGAGATACATAAAAATTAGATAGATAGATTTGGAGTTATTGATTTGGAGTTTGGTAGTTAGGATTTCAGATTTGGTGTCTAATGATGAAAGCACATTAAAGGGGGAAATTTGGAGGTTAGATTTATAGAGAATGGCTATACCTCCACCTTTTTTGATTTTACGGTCACATCTAAGGATGTTATAGCCAGGAGGGCTAATTTCCTGATCTAGAGTAAATGGTTTTAGCCAAGTTTCTGTAAGACATAGAATGTCAAATGAGTGCACATCAAGGAGTGCATGCAGGTGGGAAATTTTATTGTTAATACTTCTAATGTTAAGGTGAGCTATCAAGAGGGAGTTAGATGGTTTAGTTAATGTAGAAACCATAGGCACTGTTAAATTGTCAAGGTTATTGGTATAGTCAGTATTGGGGCCAGGGTTTGGATGAATATCACCGTCTAGGAGGGGGTGTTGCTGGGGGTATTGTAAAGATTTAAGGAGTTTATAGATGTTATTAAAAGTCTTTTTGGTAGTGAAGTGAATAATGTGGGTTGCTCTGTGATATTTCGGTAGTATATAGTTGGAGGTACAGGTTATGTTACTGTGGTTAAGGGAGTAGATGAAAGAAGATGGTAAAGTTTGTTGGATGTAATGGTTTTGTTCAGGTAGAGAAAGCTATTCAAAGTTGGTGAGTGAGTAAGGTATGGTAAGACAGGCTATTGTGGTAGTTAAGAGTAGTATGTTTGTGAAAATAGTTTTATTTGTTGGAGCCATAGTAATAGATTTAAGTAGGGAGTAGTTTGTGTTAGTAGGTGATGTAGAAAGTAGGAGAGTGTTTCAAGAGATTTAGCAGGGTTTAAAATATGTAGGTAAGAAATTAGTCGAGGTTTGGATAAGAGGTAAACTGGGAAGTAGTTAGTGCAGTGAATGGTTAGAAAGGAGAGGGAGTAGTTCAAAAGAGAGTTAATTAGTACTAATTAGGAGAGACAGAGATAGGGGAGTGGCCTGCTGATGATGAGGTATGTGATAGGATGAGAAAAGGGGGGAGAGGTCATTGAAGTATAAGTGTATGACCACTGGGGGTGTGTGGGAATTGGGGGTAGGGTAGGGGAGCGGAGTGAGCCCGCAGGGCGAACGGAGCAGGTAGAAACAGGCAATAGAGCAGCTAGAGGAGAAACAATCAGCAGAGCTGATTACTGAAGGTAAGTTAAGTAAGGCTAAAGTGGAAAGGAGCAGAGATAAGTAAGGAGTCTATTAGAAAAACAGGAGAGTGTAGCAAGTTAGAATAAAGGGTAAAGTGTGAGGTTTCAGAATAGTTCAAGGTCATAGAAGTATAGAGTAATAAAAGCAGAATAACAGATGGATAAGCAGGAGAAAATAAAGGATGAGATGGGGTGCCACCTACTGGACAAAGCTAGTATTACAGGCAATACAGTAAGGGGGGTTAGCTAGTGTCAGCTTTGGGAAGGGGGAAAAGTTACTAAGAGGTGGTGTAGGAGTTTTGTTTACAGGGTAGCTAGTTGGGGGGTAAAAGGCTGCTGGCTGACCAGGCTCAGAGTGTGCTTTAGAACCCCTGAAGCAACAGTGGACGGTAGTATGCTTTACAGGCAGGACATAGATAACATACTTTCTTGTTTCCTTGAGAGAGGGAGCAGGGAGTAGAGGCTGAGAGATGAAACCACCGTTTATTTGTTGGACGGGTCCTTTGTCACCAGGTAGGTAGGTTCTCAGAAATTATAGACTGGAACAGCACAATGAAGATCAGGGTACTTTTGGGAGAGAGAGACAACAGTGGTGGTGAGTAGCAAGAAGCTAGCATAAAGTATGATAGTTAAGACAATAATTATAAAAAACAGTTAGCATTTGTACATTCACTTATTAATGCTAGAAGCTACCAGGATCATAAGTGGGCTTGCAATTCTGTGATATTAATTATCTAGCAGGTCATATTCTGTAGGCTCAATAGGACAACATATTACTCATTAGCTTAAAGAAATAAACAGACATAAATGCATGTGAAAAACAGTACAGCCATAAATCAGGAACAATGCATAGAGAAATATCAGGATTTCTGCATATAATCACCTGGTGAGAGTTAGGGCTGGTAGCAGGCAGGCTCATAGTCTACACTAAGCTTTGGACAAAGGAGGCAGCACATTATTTATTACAACATATGGTGCCCTATTTAACAATTCTATAGAAATTTGCAGAGACAAACAGGGACAGATATTCCGGCGATTTTACCCTCTAAATAGTTCCCCTTAATGTAGTCTTAGCATTCCACAGTTACCATTTGCTCACTAGGTTAGTATGCCAGTCATAATGGTAGAGGAGTTATCTTTTGAGATTAGCAGAGCACTCACTGGATGTTACTAGTTATTAAAAAGCTATTTGAGGTATCTACTCCATGAGACCTTAATTGTTACAGAAAAATGTAGAGATAATTAACTTTATGGCTGATAGCATGAGGGCTATTGAGAAAGGCTAAAACAATGGCTTCTAGACTAAGTAGGGGAAGGAACTGTTTTGAGTAACCCCCATGAGGGAGAGAAGTAGCTGTTGTAAGTTAGAAACTAGTTTCTAAAAGGCAATACAAACAGCATAGGGATCAACAAGTGAGCATAGGCTCTCACTTACTAGCTTCCACGTGGTTAGCGTGACGCTAAAAGGCCATTCCCAGCCTTTTTAATTATGTATTTATGTATGTATTTATTAAGATTTCTATTTAAAAATGAAACTAAGTAAAAGTAGATATGGTTATCATTCTTCCTGATGGCCGTAGAATGGCTTCCACGTGGTTAGCGTGATGCTAAAAAGGCTATTCCCGGCCTTTTTAATTATGTATTTATGTATGTATTTATTAAGATTTCTATTTTACAAATAGAACTAAGTAAAAGTTGATATGGTTCCCAATCTACCTGATGGCCGTTATCACAAGCAGCAGTTACATCAACTGTAACATTTCATCATGCACATAGTAACTTCCACGTGGGCCTTGAGCTGCTAATGGCCATACAGTTTTATTTAGGAAATAAAAACTAGAACCTAGCCCCTAACTTACAAAGTAGCAGTGTATAGGCTAAAAATCTAGTACACTAGCTACACAGACAGCAGCTGATTTATCAGCCGACGAGAAATTAGCTCACAATATACCGAATATCCGATAGAGGCTAAAAACTAGTGCCCAAGCAAGACATACATCAGCCATATAACTTGCGAGGTGAATTAGCTCCCAACTTGCAATACAGCCGGTACAGGCTAAAAAAAAAAATCGTACTCAAAAGAGACCTACAGCTCCCGACTTGCAATCCAGCCATTACAGGCTACAAAATATAACTCAAAAAAGACCTACAGCAGTCTTTTTAAGCCCCCGAGTAAAGCTAGCTTCAAATTAGTAACAAAGCCGTTATAGGCTACAAAACTAATGAAAAAGTAGAACCCGAGCAGGTCAAAAAGCATCTGTTTAAGCTGCCGAATCGACTAGTGCCAAATAACAGAATTTGACAGGCTGGGGGAACAACCCAACAAATCTGATCAAATCTTATTTATTCAGTTGTTAACAGCTGCAAGCAAAACTACTCATTTTGATGATTTGCTATTTTGCAATTCTGTGGAATGGGCTTAGTTTTTGACATTCGTTATTTGCGCCATTCAGTATTTATGGATATACTCCAATATGCACTTGCAACAGAATGCCATTCAAATGATGTAGTCCAGCCAGACACCCATGAACAGCACTGTCAAGTAATGGAGTGCTACAATATCCCATCAATCATGTACCCTTTGGTAGATAACACTGGAAAAAACAGCACAATGTCATAAACCTGCAACAAGGACAATAACAGCACAGTATGAACACAATACAGTAAGTGCAATACAGCAGTGAAGAAGTACATTATTTACATGGTCTCATCTTGTGTTCATGACAGCCAACATTTCCTCAATTCATACAATCTACTATTATTTCCTCTGGTCTCCTCATATACAGTATGAATAAAAATGTTTTGAAGAATGTCATAAACATAATATGTATCAGAAGCAGGGGCTGCAAATATATAATGTGCATGTATGCTTCTGGAGATTGTGTATAAATCTGCAACTATTTGTGAAAAGGATACAACAAACTGTGAAGTGTATAAAAATTGCACAAAACATGAAAGTGTTTTTTATGAATTGCAGTAAATATAAAAACATAAAATGTTGTAAGAAAATATATAAATGAGACTGCACAGGAAATGTAACTGTTTTGCTGTGGAGCTGTAGTTAACTTTGCAGAACAAACTGTGGAGGAAAAAATAACTTGTCTGTGAAGGGAAATACAGCCATATTGCATTAGGATTTAGAAGGGTTAACGTTATGATTTTCTTCTATGTAGATAAGGTAGTATGTACATGCATATACATATACATATATATGTACAAACATACCATCTCTGATTACAAAGGCTCAGTAGCCTCCTACTTGCTACTTAAAGCAGCATCATATATCTGAACCAGTCCATACCAGTTAATTAGAGCCTTATATCATGCAGCTACAGTTATCTGTTTGCAGTTTAAACTCAGAGTAACAGTGCAAGGAAAGTGCCATACACTTTTAAAGGAAATCTGCCTAACTGTTGCTGACCTGATTGTATAGCTCTCAGAGATGTTACCCCCCCAAAAAAAAAAACATCCGTCCAGAAGTCAGATGGTGTGACCCTCTTCCTGAAGACTCAGCTCACAGCAACCATTTTAACAGTCTTTGTGTGCCTGATATGCTTAGCTCATGGATTTTATGTCTTTCCACAGAGTGAGTTTGTTCTATTTTGCTTTACCTATTACATGCTTGTCTTTTTAGATAGTGATAGATGGGACCTAGTAACTGTTTTATCCAGAAGATGGGTAGGGCTAGATAAAATAGTGTATTTCTAAAAGCCATCTGTCTGTGAGTAAAATGTTTTATTTCATATTTTCCCTACGCAAAATGATACCTTGGCTATATATTTAATTTCTCAAAATGCATTACTTGGTTTTCTTTCAGTAAAGAATTCTATTTATTTATTTCATTTTAAAGATTGTGGCTAGGCTGATATAAGGGAACTGTACTGTGGTGATTATCTGCCTGTCCCCTTCTCAGTGAGATAGACTGCACAGCTGTAAACTGTCATCATTTTTATGTTTATCTGGCTTACTGTCTAAGAGCAGTACCGTAACTGATCATTCTGTATATGTTATGCTGTGTCTAATTACCATACAGAAGAAAAGATTTATGAGATCGGAAGGTATTACTAGCTTCTCCTGGAAATTATTGTGCATATGAGTGAATATAACAGGTTAATGAAAAAAGAAGTTATGTACTTACCATAACGTTCCATGTTTGTAGTCCATCTTGCCTACATTCTTGCTGGATGGGTTTGGAGCCGATATTCGGCTCCAACTCGGTTGATACTAAAGCTCGAGAGATTTTACTGGCTCGAGGCTAACCCCTATCCCATGGTGCCTCACAGCAATTCCCCAGATCTTGTTTACAAGAAAGCAATAAGTACCTAATAGTTATGAAACTACCAATAACTGTGTACATACAGACAGAACATTGTGTAACATTATCCATGCCAGGTGGACAACTACAACCAGGTCAGACAACATAAGTATAGTCCACCAGATCCTCCAGGAACAGGAAGGGGGCAGGAGGGAGGGATGCAAGAATGTAGGCGAAATGGACTACAAACATGGAACGTTATGGTAAGTGCATAACTTCTTTATGTTATGTAGTCCTATCTCACTGTAATTCTTGCTGGATGGGACAGCGGGACTCGGGATCCCGAGTGGCTCAAGCGAAGAGACTCTTCAGCACAGTGGACCCAAAGGATGACCTGTCCTGGGAGGCCAAATCTAATTTGTAATGAGTGACAAAGGTATGCGGTCTTGCCCAAGTAGCTTCTGCACAAATAGTATCAATTGGGAGCCTAGATCTAAAGGCACATGACGTTGATACTGCCCTTGTTGAGTGGCCTTTTGTTTTGTTGGGTAATTGTTTGCCAGCAGTCTGATAAGCAAAGGAAATGCAATCTGAAAGCCATTTTGAGAGGGTAACCTTAGAAACAGGCAAGCCTTCATTTTTGTCCAAAAAGGAGACAAATAATTGATCTGATTTTCTAAATACTTTAGTCCTGTGTAGGTAAAACTTGAGAATTCTGTGGACGTCTAACTGGTGTAGCCTGTATTCAGATTTATTAGAATGATCTGGAAAAAACACTGGTAGCTCAATAGTAGTGTTAATAGGTTCATAGGTAGGTACTAGGCTATCTGCCAGAAGGCATTTATAAGCCTAGCCGGAATGTGTTGGCTTTTGCCGCCCCCCCTTAGATTAGTTCTCTGTGCCTCTGTGCAGCACAGCCATTGAAGTGATCCCTGGGGTAAACTTTCTGTTTCCCATCCACTCATCAAGGTTTCTCTTGAAGAGGGTTAGCGGGGAGCTCTGCCTAATGTAGATTGGAGTCCTGTTCCAGAGCATGGGAAGTCTCTGGGACAGGAATCTATCCCTCCAGCACGTCCTATTTATTGTTGTGGTAAGGTTTAGATCCCTGGAACGTGTGGCTCGAGGGGATATGGTTTTCTTTAGGTGGAGCATGTCCATCAATTCTGGGTTGGACATGGCCTTGTATGTCAGGCAGAGATCACCTCTGAATAGGCGGTATGCAACTGAGTACAGCTGGAGTTTCTTCAGTCGAGCTGCATAGGGCATCTGCTTGAGGCCAGTGATCCTCTTGGTGAGGTACTTCTGTCGTCTTTCCAGTTTTTGCAAGTGTCTTGTAAGGTACATCCCAAATGGGGCATTGTACTCTATAATGGGTCTGATGAGTGATGCGTAGAGGGGCCCAATGACCTCTTTCGATCTGGATGCAAACCCTTTTGTGATTAGGTGGGCCACATAGAAGGATTTTCTAACCACTTTGGCAATGTGATTATCAAAGGAGAGGTTACTATCTACTTGGGTCCCCAGATCCCTTATTACGTCTTCCGTATTTACGCAGCTACCACCTATGTGATAGTTTGTGGGTACTTTGTTTTTTCCAAAGGGGATGACTATACACTTTTTGGCATTTAGCTTGAGGCCATGATTTTGACACCAGGTATCTGTCTCAGTGAGACCCTTTTGAGGGATGTCTGTGTCAACCGGAGAGTCAGTTATAGCCCCTAGTCTGCATTCATGTGCTAACTTGGTCAGCCATAGTCCTCCTGTGCTTGCCTGCACCTCTGAGAAGTATATGCTGAACAGGAGGGGTCCTAGGACTGAGCCCTGGGGAATGCCACTTGTAACCGGTTTAGAGTCAGAGCTAGCTCCCGCTCTTACCATGTGGGTTCTGTCCGTGAGCCAGTTGGCAACCCATCTCATGACATAGGGGTTTATGTTCAGGCTGGTGAGCTTATCTATAATACCTGAGTGTGGAATGGTGTTGAAGGCCTTTGCGAGGTCTAGGTAGGCTTTGTGGACCACCTTTCCCTCATCTATAGCCTTGGTAACTGTCTCAAAGAAGTCCACCAGGTTTAGGAGGCATGATCTGCCCTTAACAAAGCTGAACTGGGTAGGGTCCAGTGTTTGGAGGTTCCCAATGTCTCTGCTAATGAGATCCATGATGATGCACTCCATAGCTTTGCAGACCAAGCTAGTCAGGCTTATAGGGCGATAGTTCCTGGGGTCCGCTGTGGCTCCACCTTTGTGGAGCAGAATAACCGTTGCTGTGTGCCACTCTCTGGGCACATAGCCTGTGGAGAGGCTGAGTTTAAACAGTGTGTTTATGTGAGGGGTTAGTTCATCTCTGAGTTGTGTAGGATACAGCCTGGGACACCTTCCGGTCCCATTGATGCTGTGTTTTTGCCTTTGGAGAGGGCTGTTTTAACCTGAGTGTCTGTGATTTCAGGGGCAATACATTCTTCTGGTATAGTTATGGGCCATTTTGGGGGTGAGAGGGGGGTGAAGTTTGCACTGAACCTGTCTGCCAGGATGTTGGCTATATCAGTCGGTTCAGTGTATTTTGTGCCATTCTGCACTAACTCCGAGCAGATCTGAGAATTGCCACTTAGATTCTTGACATAGCTAAAGAATGCCTTGTGGTTATCTTTGGAGTCCATGGCAATTTTTCTTTCGAAGCTAGCCTCGGATGATTTTATGAGGGAACATAGTTTCTTGCTGATACTGATCAGGGATGTCTTCCCTTCTTGGGATTTTACTCTTTTCTGTACTAGTTTCCTCCTTTTATTGTATAGCTTGTTTATGGCAGGGGTCCAACCAGACTGGTTTCCTTTTCTTGGAGGAGTGAGTCTTGGTTTTGTTTGGGATAGCATGATCCAAGCATTCTTGCAGGTGCCCGTAGAGTGCATTAGTAAAGGATTCTGCAGCTTGGACAGCATTATCCTTTAGCATGGGGGCTTTGAAACTTCCAACCTCGGTCTTAAGTAATGTGAAGTTTTCTTTTGAAAAGTTTTTCTTGGTGGTTTCTTTGACCGGGGGTGGTGACGGAATGTGGATATCCAGAGTGATTAGTTTATGGTCAGATCTAACCAACGACGGGCTGACATCTGGTGTTTAACACTGGTTGCCCATGTTGGTGATGACCAGGTCCAATATGTTGTCACCTCTGGTGGGGGTGTTGACCAGTTGATCCAGGGCATTTGAGTTTATAAATTCTAGTTAATGTTGGGCAAGGGAGTTTGTTCTCCCAGTTAATGTTTGGGTAATTGAAATCACCCAATATCAGGGTGTTTGGTAGGACATTTATGTTTCCCAGTGTTTCCAGGAATGCAGAGTGGAGGTCCTAGGACATGGTGGGTGATCTGCAGCAAGCTATAATTTGAATAGCAGTTTGCCAATTATTAGTTGCATGTGGATGATCTCTGAAACATTCTGCTGTGCTACTAACCTGGAGGTGTGGATATCCTTGATGAATATGGATAATCCCCCACCTTTTGTATTTCGGTCCGGGTTTTGTGGCCGAAATGTGTGGTATGAGTTGTAGCCTGGTAGTGCTGGGGTGCTCTCTGGAGCCTTAAACCAGGTTTCTGTTACTGCACATATATCGATTTTCTCCATACTAAGGAGTGCCTCGAGTGCGTGCATTTTGAGGTTTAGACTTCTGGCATTGAGTAGCATTATCCTCAGTTTTTACGGCAGCGGATTTGTCTTTTGAGCCTTGCCTAAAAAAGGTACTATGAGGGTGGCACGAGCCCTGGCCAGTATTCGAAAGCCTAAGGGTGACAGGTGCAAGTCGTCTCTAGCAAAGCAGTGTGGCTTGTCGAGCATGTCATCCCAGTCTGACATTCACTGGTTCCCCTTTGAATGACACCAGAAGCTTAGCCAATTGTTGAAATTGATCATTTTTTTCTCTATACTGTGGTATCATTCTTGGTGAGGGCAGGATGCTACTCAGGGTCAGGGTCATACTGGCCTGGGCTACGTGATCAGAGAGCTTCTCCGTGTCTCTTTTCAGGGAGGTACAGCTCAGGTCATTCACACCAACATGGACAATGACAGAGTCATATTTGTGCTTGTTCTGGAGTGACCTGAGTGCTTGTGTTATGTGGTGGATCCTGGCCCCCAGCAGGCAGCTAAGAGTAACCTTCTCCTTGTTCAGCCTAGTGAGTGGGACATCAGTGTGCTTGACTATAGAGTCGCCTATTACTAGTGTGTTGAGTATGTTATTTTGCCTTAAGGGCTGTGATTGTATGGCACACTGATTTTGTGAAGTATGTGTTTCATGGTTTGTGTTGGGGGTGGAGGTTGCTTGGATGTCTGCTTTGGAGGTCTCTGTTGCTTTTGCAGATTTTTATTTAGCACCTCCAAGTATGTTTTCGTGTATTTATGTGTGTTTTTGCCAGTGCTGGTTTCATAGGTCTATGTGAGACTGGTGGTGTGATGCAAGTAATTCCCTTCTCCTCTTGACTGCCTGGTCCAGTCTTGGGTTGAGAGAGCTTAGCCTCCAGTTTGGCTGTATAATTGCATCTCTTGCTTGTATTAGTGTTTGGTGGAAGGAGGAGAGGGTTGTCTGTGTACATGAGGCAATTGTAACATTGCTTCAAAATTCCCAGATTCACCATTTGGACCAGAGAGTACACCTGAAACTGCCCTTTGGAGATGCCTGGATAGGTACAGTGAACTGTTTTACTGATTGGCTGGTAAAGTCGAATAGAAAGCCTTGTCCTTCTCCACAGTATAGGGGGGGGGGGGTCTAGTGCTAAGGTTTATTAGTGCTTGCTATGAGTTTTGAGCAAGTGCTGGGATAAGAAGTGAATGGTTTGAGTGCATAAGTTGAAAGTTTGTCTAATTCCAAGGGAAAAATTGAAGAGTAGACTTTGTGGAGCCGGGAATAGTTATACCCTAGCTAACCGGTGCTGCCCGGCACGCAAATCCATGCAAATGCGGGTTTTATAGCAGGGAAATGAAAGAGATAGAAATTAGCCCAAAATGGCCAATACACTACTAATTTCTGGGCTGAAACCACTCCTCCAGGGACAAATAGGATGCTCAAAGCTCCCTCTCTCACAGTGAATAGAGAAACTTCCTTATATACAAGTAAGGTATGGGCAAACACAGAAACTTGTAACACAGCCCTGAATTCATCACTAACCTGAAAACTGGACTATACTAGCTTAGAAAGGCGGGAAAACAAGTATATTTTATTGGGGGTTTTTTTCAGAAAATAAAGCAGACACAATCAATAAAAACACTTTAAATGCACGGAAATGGCTTTCACACTTGAGTGTGTAGCCTACAACAGTTAAACAGGCAATTTAAACACAAAAACAGCTTTGTTAAAGTGCAGGCAGTAAAATAAGTACAATATGTAGCTGAAACAAGCTTTTTAAATCACAGAATCTCTAGAAAATCAACGTTTTAGGTGGAATTAGCTAAAGGCAGCAAGAAAATACAGGAAAAATTATACTTAATCACTCCAAAGTCTCTCTTTTGTCTCTCTGCAGGGCACCAGGCAGGAGCTTGCTGAGCTGTATACTAGTCCAAAAATCTCGCAAATGTGGGTTTTATATCAGGGAAATTAAATAGGTAGAAATTAGCCCAAAATGGCCAATAAACTACTAATCTCTGGGCTGAAACCACTCCTCCAGGGACAGATAGGCTGCTCAAAGCTCCCTCTCTCACAGTGAACAGAGAAACTTCCTTCTAACCAAGTAAGGTATGGGCAAACAGAGAAACTTGTAACACAGCTCTGAATTCAGCACTAACCTAAAAACTGGACTATACTAGCACAGAAAGGTGGGAAAACAAGTATATATTTATTTCAGAAAATAAAGTAGATGCAATCAAAAAACACTTTAAATGCACAGAAATGGCTATCACACTTGAGTGTGCAGCCTACAACAGTTAAACAGGTAATTTAAACACAAAAACGACTTTGTTAAAGTGCAGACAGTAAAATAAGTACAATATGTAGCTGTAACAAGCTTTTTAAATCACAGAAACTCTAGAAAATCGGCATTTTAGGTCGATTAGCTAAAGGCAGCAAGAAAATGCAGAAAAATTATACTTAATCACTCCAAAGTCTCTCTTTTGTCTCTCTGCTGCTGTAGAACTGCAAATTAGATCTGCAAATTATATTCTGAACATACCTTGGGAAGAAAGGAAGGGTTAGTTCTAAGTGAGACTCTATCCTTGTGTAAAACAATGTAAGGAGGTCGAATAGTAAGAGCTTGCAATTTTGAGACTCTCCTAGCAGAAGTTATAGCTAATAAAAATAGTGTTTTCCAAGATAATAATTTCAGATCCGATGAAGAAGAGGGTTCAAAGGGGGATGAAATTGAGGATGTGAGAACTAAGTTTAGGTCCCAGGGTTCTGGTGGCTGTTTGATTGGAGGCCTGATAAGGAGAACTCCCTTCAAAAAGGTTTTGCACAAAGAGTGGGGCGTGATGGGATTTCCCCTGTAGCCAAAATGATAATTAGAGATGGCAGCTAACTGAACTCTAACCGTAGCAGCTGCAGCTCGTTCATGAAAAATGGAGGCAAGGAAGGACAAAATGGATTGTATAGGAGCTGTTTAGGGATCTAAGCCTTGGTTTACAGCCCAACTATAGAACCTTTTCCATTTGCTGGAATATAATTTCCTAGTGGAAGGCTTGTGGGAAGAAATCAGAATGTGTTTGACTGAAGGTGAGAGGGAAACACACCTGGCTATTCGTGGAACTGGAGCAGCAATGCTGTCAATTTCACGGTCTGGATAGTAGGATAGAACTGACCCGATTAAGAAATCAGGAGGTCTGGAGATGGTTCCAGAATCCATGGTTCCTCCCAGAGGTAGGGCCACAGAAGGGAAACCAGACTTGACGAGGCCAGTAAAGAGCAATGAGGATCAGTGTACTCTTCAACTGTTTTGCTTGCTGTATCACTTTTAGAATGAGAGGAAAAGGAGGGAAGGCATAAAGGAGTCCCAGAGGCCAATTGTGGACTAAAGCATCCTGGGTGACATCCCTGGATGGGGAATTAGGGCAAAGTAGCTGCTGTATTTGGTGTTCAGGTGCATGGCGAATAGGTCGCAGCAAGGTTGGCCCCATCTGTGAAAGATCTCTTTTGCAACTTCTGAATTCAGGGACCACTCGTGAGGCATGAGAATTGCTCGACTGAGTTTGTCTGCTATCACATTGGACTTCCTTGGGATGTGCATTGCTACTAGAAAGCGTTGAGTGTCCATTGCCCATTTCCAAACTCTTAAGGCCTCTCGATAAAGTGGGTAAGATTTGGTTCCCCCTTGCTTGTTTATGTACCACACGACAGACATGTTGTCTGAGTGAATTGCAATTGTCCCGGTGGGAAGAGAACTGTGAAGTGCTTGCAATGCATATAGTACCGCTCTCATCTCCAGAACATTGATGTGCAAGTGGTTCACATGGTTCTGCCATGTACCTTGGACCGTCATTCCCAGATAATGCCCCCCCACCCTATCTGGGAGGCGTCCGTGGTCAAAACTGCATTTTCTTGGGGAGGAACAAGTGGACGACCTAAAAGAAGTTGTTCCATATGCAACCACCATGTCAGATCCTTCTTGCAGGAGAAGATCCTACATTAACCATTGGGCAAATAGTAGCCACTGAAGTACTCTCATGAGTAGATGGGCTAGGGGAACTAAGAGAATGGAGGAAGCCATAGTCCCTAGGACGTGAAGGACTACCCTGGCCTGAACTTTGTGACTGTTTAGCAAGGATCTGACTTGGTTGCTCAATGATTCTACTCTTTCTGGTGTTAGTCTTGCTGTCATGGTGGTTGAGTCTATTTCTGAGCCTAAGAATACGATGTGCTGCAATGGAGATAAGGCTGATTTTTTTAGGTTTACTGTGATGCCTAATCTGGTGCACAAGGATAGAGTCTCATCCCAGGTTCTGATCAGTTGATGCTTGGTGGTAGCAGTGAGGAGCCAGTTATCTAGGTATGGAAACACCTGGACTCCTTGACGTCTCAGGTGAGCCATTACCACTGCCATGCATTTGGTGAACACTCTGGTGGCTGTAGTGAGGCCAAAGGGCAGTGTTCAAAAGTGAAAATGACTGACTCCCAGCTGAAAGCGTAAGTGTCTTCTGGAGCACCTGTCCATTTTGATGTGGTAGTATGCATCCTGAAGATCTATTGAGCACATCCAACTGTTTTTCCCGATAAAGGGAAATATCGAATGCAGAGTGATCATTCGGAACTTCGATTTCTTTGCAGACTTGTTGAGTTTACTGAGATCTAGAATTGATCTCCAGTCCCCTGTCTTTTTTTGAACTAAAAAGAATCATGAGTAAGTTCTGGATCCTATTTACTCTGTGGGGACTTCTTGGATGACTCTTTTTCACAGCAACGAGATGACCTCTGATGTTGCACGGCCTAGTTGAATGGGTGGCACATCTGGTAGAGACCGGTTTACCAGGGGATTGGAAACAAAGGGAATCAGGTAACCTCTGGATATTATGGTTTGTACCCAATGATCTTGTGAAATGTTTAGCCAGGTGCTTGGGTACAGTGATAGATGACCACCAATTGCCTCCAGAGATGGACAGTCGGGCAACCTCTCAGGGGCGATGGAAGAGATGATCAGAGAAAGTTGCATCTCCCTGGTGTTGCGGACCTCCTCTGCTGCGAGGACAGCATCTTCTGTTATATCCTCTCCCTCTGCCCCTAGGGGATGGTTGACCTTGTGCCTGAGGGAAACCTTTTTGGGATTTATGGAACCACATTTTCCCTCCTGTTTGTCCCTTGGGATAGGGTCTAGAAGGAAGGGAGAAACGGACTCCAACAGCAGATAAGGTTTTCTCTTCCTGCTCGCACCTGGTCAAGGTCTCTTTCACCTGAGGCCCAAAAAGAGTTGAACCATCAAAGGGGACGTTGGTGAAGGAAGACTTAAAGGATTCCGTGAAGTTACAGAGACACATCCAAGAATGTCTCCCAAGAGAGAATCCTGCTATGGCTGCCCTGCTCGCTCCATCCGCTGCATAAGAAATCAGCCTCATGGAGGAGTTAGCTATCGATGTAAGGGTGGAGAGCTGCACAGAAACCTTATCTGTGGATCCCGAAGCTACTGAACCTTGAAGGGTATCTCCCAACTCTTTCAGGAGATCCCTCTGAAGTCGAGTAAAATGGGAAAGGTAATTTAGCGATCTTAAGGTAAATGCTGCTGAAGAGAAGGTATGCTTTCCATATCTATCCATCGTCCTGGACTCCTTGTTAGGAGGATGAATATTGAAAGATGTCTCGGACAACTCTTTCTTGGTGGCCACTGCTATCACCATAGCATCAATGAGAACCCCTTTGGAAAGAAAATACCTATCTTCTGGTGCAGTCATAAATTTGTTTGATATCAGGTAACTGTCTCAGTGCCGAAGGTTGCCTTGCCACCAAAGAGACTGACGGCACCAAGACAGAAGAAGCAGAATCTGAGCCAGAACTCCTTGGCTCTGTCGCTTTGGACTTTTTCGACCGTTCCGAAGCTGGAGCCAAAGATTGTCATTTAGTAGTCTTGGCAGCTGTCTGACCAAGTTCCAGCTGTTCCTGGAAGGAAATAGTCATAAGCCCTCTATCTATTAATCTGCATTTCCTCTTATTAGGAACCCTAGTACTGAAGGCATGGCAAAAGGTACAGGTTCTTGTAAGTGGGCTTCACCTAAGCAGTACACACAGCTAGTGTGATTGTCTGTCAATGACATCTTCTGTGAGCATTTATCACATTTTTTGAACCCCAAAGGTTATGGTCCTTGTGTTCTCTGTTTTTTTCCTTAGACATGCTAACAAAAACAAGCTAAAGCTATGAGGAAAAAAGACAACAACGCTAACTATACTAACAATACTATACTACTGAAATAACAATACCAACAAACAGTAAAGATAAAAAATTGGAAAAAATTCTTTTTACTTTTTTTTTTTTTTTTTTAGGAAGAAACACTCAGGGAGGAAAGGCCCTCTAATTTAAATGGGAAACTACGGCCCTCTAACTGAAATGGGCAGTACAATCCTATGGGGGGAATAGGGGGTCAAACACTCAATACAATCACACAAGAAAAGGTATTAACTGTAAAGAGTAAAAGATGAAGAAAAAGTGGTGAAAAAACAAGATTTAGCAAAAAATCTTCTACTTAGCCAACGAGCCAGTAAGGAGACAACCTTGAAGCTTTCGTGGCAAATGAGATCTGGGGAATTGCCATGAGGCACCATTGGATAGGGGTTAGCCTCAAGCCAGTAAAAGCTCTCGAGCTTTAGTATCAGCCAAGTTAGAGCTGAATACTGGCTCCAAACCCATCCAGCAAGAATTACAGTGAGATAGGACTACATAACATCTATGGTTACTTTACTTAAAACTATCATTGTAAGGCACAGAGCTCAGAATGAGATAGGGAAAGATATGAGAAGCCAATGTTCATAACTATGTTCTACTGAGGTTTGTATTAATCTTATTTGGTAGTAGCTGGTGCAGTTTGGTACAGGAAGCCAGACGTCACAGTCATGCAAAGTTTTATATGCATGTGACTAGTATAACCAGTGCTCATTTGCAAAACAGCACTGCAGAACACTTTAGTCCTGCAGACCAATAATTAGGACTGTTAACTGTACAGTATTTGAATTTTGTGAACCTTGGTGCCCATGTTTTTCTATACACCATACTCCTTTGTATGGACTATACTTCAGACTCGTGCTCTATGATTGTTTAACTGGACACATTGACTACATGTCATTAACATGACATTGTCAAATTGACATCACAGCAGGGCTGAGCTTGAGAAGAATACCTGAGGTGGGCTTCCTAAGCATGCCTGAGGCTGGTGAACAATAGCTTTTATATGAATTTGAAAGTGATTTGACATTATAAAAGGGCCATGCACAGCCCAGTGTGCATGCATGCATATATATATATATATATATATATATATATATATATATATATATATATATATATATATATATATATACATATATATATATATATATATATGTGTGTGTGTGTGTACACACACACATACATATCAGTATATTAGTCTCAGACAGCATATATAAATTAAATTTTTTGGTCATTCAGTCTTGCTATTGAAGAGCTCACACTAACGGTTTTGGTATATGAAACACATCAAGTATGTGATAGATGAAGGGGTGAATAGAGTTCATAATTCTGATAGTCTATGAGCTGAACCCTGTTTTTAAACTATATGCTGGTCATTCCTTGGAGGCAGTTTTTAGTGCATGATGAGAAATTTTTCTAGAGCGCTCTTAATGCATTAGTGATCTTAGAGTGCATTTATTCATGTAATTCTATTATTATTTTTCTTTTTTTATGTAATTCTATAATTATAATCATCTCAAGTCATAATGCTGTAACCTAGTTCATATTATTACTGCAACCATATTCTACTTTCTGCTATATGTAATATGTTCTTTCTGTTTGTTGTTACTTGTACTATGCAACCAGAGCTGAGCCTGCAATTGGTCATATTTGTTCAAATGGTAAACAAGCAAAAAATAAATAGATAAATAGATAAATAAAATCTGCCACTGCAACTACAGATAGGCAAAGTGAAAGAAGAGCAACTACAGACCACCCACCTGCAGTTGTAGTGCATTCCCTGAAATCCTGAAACACGCACACACATGCAAACACAAACTGAATTGCAAACCCAAAATTATAACTGGAAGTCAGAAATCAATTCATGAATGCTAAAGCTTATGTCTACGTTTAGAACTCTAAGATTTGACCCCTGCAATCAAGGGGTGATACTCTTAGTTTCATAGTTTCATAGTTTAGTACTAGGCTATCTGCCCTGGGGCATTTATAAGCCTAGCCCTAGTGATGTGGCTTTCGCCACCCCATGTAGTGGTACTAGAGTGTACAGAATAGATTTAGAATACTGTGCCTTTGTCTAGTAGTGACACATTGAAGACCCCCTTACTTATTAAAATTAGTTTACTGTGCCTCTGTCTAGTAGTGAGACAGGGATGACCCCCGGGGTAAACCTACGATCTCCCATCCACTCGTCAAGATTTCTCTTGAAGAGAGTAAGTGAGGGGCTCTGCCTAACATGAACTGGGATTCTGTTCCAGAGTATGGGAAGCCTCTGAGTTATGAATCTGTCCTTCCAGCATGTCCTATTCATATTTGTGCTGAGGTTTAAATCTTTAGCTCTCGTGGTTCTAATGGATTTGGATTTTTTGAGGTGGAGCATGTCCATCAATTCCTGGTTGGACAAGGCTTTGTACGTCAGGCACAGATCACCTCTGAGCAGGCGGTATGCTACTGAATAGAGCTGGAGTTTCTTTAGCCTGGCAGCATATGACATATGTTGGAGACCTTGATCCTCTTGGTGAGGTACTTCTGGGGTCTCTCCAGCTGTTGTAAGTGCCGGGTGAGGAACATACCAAATGGGGCATTGTACTCAATCATGGGCCTGATAAGGGAGGAGTATAGGGGTACAATGACCTCCTTTGATCTGGATGTGAACCCCTTCATGATAAGGTGGGCAAGGTAGAAAGTCTTTCTAACCACTTTGGCAACGTGGGTGTCAAATGAGAGGTCACTATCGACTTGAGTCCCCAGGTCTCTGATTACTTTTTCCGTACTCAGTGGGTTACTGCCTATGTGATATGTGGTTCTAATGGATTTGGATTTTTTGAGGTGGAGCATGTCCATCAATTCCTGGTTGGACAAGGCCTTGTACGTCAGGCACAGATCACCTCTGAGCAGACAGTATGCTACTGAATAGAGCTGGAGTTTCTTTAGCCTGGCAGCATATGACATATGTTGGAGACCCTTGATCCTCTTGGTGAGGTACTTCTGGGGTCTCTCCAGCTGTTGTAAGTACCGGGTGAGGTACATACCAAATGGGGCATTGTACTCAATCATGGGCCTGATAAGGGAGGAGTATAGGGGTACAATGACCTCCTTTGATCTGGATGTGAACCCCTTCATGATAAGGTGGGCAAGGTAGAAAGTCTTTCTAACCACTTTGGCAATGTGGGTGTCAAATGAGAGGTCACTATCGACTTGGGTCCCCAGGTCTCTGATTACTTTTTCCGTACTCAGTGGGTTACTGTCTATGTGATCATTTGTGGGTACTTTGTTTTTCCCAAAGGGGATGACTATACATTTCTTGGCATTCAGTTTAAGGCCATGATTCCGGCACCAGTTGTCCGTTTCGGTGAGGCCTTTCTGTAGGATGTATGTGTCAGCTGGTGTATCGACTATGGCGCCTAGCTTGCAGTCATCTGCGAACTTTGTCAGCCACAACCCTCCCATGTTTGCTTACACATCTGGGAAGTAAATGCCGAACAAGAGGGGTCCCAGGACAGTGCCCTGTGGGACACCACTTGTGACTGGCTTTGAGTCTGACATGGCTCCCGCAATTTTGACTTTATGGGTTCTGTTCTTTAGCCATTATGCAACCCATCTTGGGACATATGGATTTACATTTAAGCTGTCGAGCTTGTCTATGATGCCTGAGTGGGGTATTGTGTCGAAGGCTTTAGCCAAGTCCAGGTAGGCTGTATGGACTGCTTTGCCCTCATCAATGGCTCTAGTGACTGTTTCGAAAAAGTCAACCAGGTTCAAAAGGCAGGAGCTGCCCTTTACAAAGCCGAACTGGGTGGGATCAAGTGTCTGTAGGTCCCCAATGTCGCTGTTTATGAGTTCCATAATGATTCTTTCCATAGTTTTGCAGACCAGGCTGGTTAAGCTTATGGGGCGGTATTTCCCAGGGTCTGTAGCGGAGCCTCCTTTGTGGAGTGGGACCACTGTTGCTGTACACCAGTATTCAGGTACATATCCTGTAGTAAGGCTAAGGTTAAATAGCATTTTTATATGCGGGTTTAGCTCCTCTTGGAGTTCATGTATCACGCAACCGGGGATACCATCAGGTCCCATTGATGCTGTGTTTTTTGCTTTGCTGAGGGTGGCTCTCACCTGGACATCTGAGATGACAGGGAGGTTACATACAACTCTGAAGATGAAAATAATATATTGTATCTTGTATACTTGTCATCTTCTCGTCTGCTCTCCAGCATAGACCCAGCTGTATGTTTTGTGATCTAGATAACAATTCTGTTGTATCAGTTTAGTACTACTCATCTGACTGCCTCTGTTAAAGTGGCACAGTCTTAGTACTGTTCCAAAAGAGATGCTCACAAAATCAGCAATGCCATTTTGGTAGTCTCTTCTAGGCTTACAAACTCCTCTGCTGAAATTTGTAGTAAAAGTAGTGCCACAGCAGTAACTTTGTTTGACATTATTTGCACTACTATAGTTAAATATGTTTCACAGCACACAAACAAGACAAGAACACAAACTATTTTCCTCAAAAACAACAATAAACGTATAGAAACATCCTAAACGAACAACTGAATGACAAGTGGCAAGAAACGAAAATGAAAAGTACTCCTTCCAAACCACTGAAATTTATTTCATTAAGCACTTTCCATCTGATAGTTTATCAGACTTCTTCAGATCTCCGTTCGTTTAGTAGTATTTTGCTATATTACAGTTTTTAGATATAGAAACATCCTCTAAGATTGCAAAACAAAACATTAATAAAAGTCAACAAAAAGAAAAACACAAATATCAGTTATTAAGTGCAGCAGTGCCACCCAAGGTGAGTATTAAATTTAATGGAACTTTCACGGGTGGAGAAGCCCTCTGTCTACAAGGTCAGACATTAAAACATCACTGGGTGGTCTATTATTTCTGGTTTTGATGCTTGTATATCTCATTCAGAAACAGGATGTCACAATCTTGTTTTTTTTTCTTATATTTGTGTTTTGGGTAGACTTCTACCCATTTAAAATATGTATAATACACTGAGGACATGCCAGATGAAGATTCTTAATTAACTGAAATTTGGTTGTTTACTGCAGTAATGCAGCTGGAGTTTATGTCACATGCTCATACCAAGGTATTGTTAGTTTCACATCAGATAAGAGAGGAAGACTTTCTTCTTTGCTCACCATTTTTTAGCTGTAGATGGTCAAAGAAATTATACTTATTTTAATCAAGAACATTTTGAGAATGATCTTGATAAAAAGGCTGAAGAGAGCAGGATGACATTAGTTATATAACCTGTTTTGCACAGGAGAGAAGGTGGATGATCTTTTTATCTAGGAAGACATAGACATGTTATTTATGTTTCTATTAGCAAGTCATACAAATATTCTAAAATATTTAATCATTTAGAAAAAAATAAGAAAACATGAATTTGTATCATTTTTAACTTACTGCAAAATATTGTGGATTTAATATTGTTCCACAAGGTCTGAGAATGAGAAAAGCCCCCCGGCCATATGAACTACATGATCAAGATTTAAAATAAAAATAGGATAATGTAACCTTAGCATGTATATTTCATGGACTTGATGTATCATAGTTGTAGCTGCAAATGTCGAATGCTACAGTGAAATTTCAGAGGCTTCCTAATGCACTTCAGAATAATTGGCTCTGATTAGTTGCAAACAAAAATTACAAGCACTCCTGTTTTATGGGGGAAAGCAGTATCCATTCATACATCACTGACACTCATTGGAGACTAGAAGCATGGAAATTTCCATGCAATTCCTAAGGTAATTTTGCTAGCAATTGGAATTTCTCAGCTGTGCGTGTATGCAATCATGCTTGTGATTGCCAATCTTATGTTACTACAAGTAGCTCACACCTGTGATAAGATTAGACAGACATGTAAACTTTAAGTTTAAGAGTAAATACAATGATTCCCTTTATGCTGTCACCCTTTCACAAGCTACTATGGTGCTTAGTGACCAGTCAGTTCACCAAGGCCAGATATATGGATACTGGGATACCTGGAAAACATTAAGAAGCAGAAGAAAAAGTCACAGGGGAAGATGGTTGATAAAAGCCTTAATTACTCAAGTGCAATAGGACAACCTGATATAAAAATCTCTGATTTAGAAACTTCTGTCTTGCATCCTATTATTTACTTTTGTTTTATATATTAAGCTCCACTCATACAAATCAGACTCCTAATAAGCAGGTTTCTTCTAAAATGTGTCATTATCACTGGCTTCATAACCTCTCCCAGCTCTAAACCTCATATCAGCGTGATCCCTCAAGAAGTCAGTCAGCTCCCAGTTCTTCTCTACCTGCAGCTCAAGGTATCCCAGTCTGCAATAGACAGATGCAGATTCCTCATTTGTAAAGCCTTCTTCCTCTTAGCCTAATCTTTTATTCTTTCCTACAGTCTCTCGTCCTGCTTCTATGACATATTTTGGAGTCAGTTCTACTGATCCAACAGCACTGCCTCCTTCCTCTACTTTAATCACCAGGGTGCTTAACCTAGCTTCTGATCCTCACATCTCTCTCTATCCAGTAGTAAGCTACTGATGCTCCTCCTCTTTGATCTTGATATTAAGCAATCCTTTACACAAACTGCCACTGCCTCCCCAAACCTTCTATCTCTCTGTTATTCATAAACACACTATGCACTGGCACCTCCGTATTTCAATATTTTCTTTCACTAGTCCAAGTCTCTTTGATACATGCGCTATTCACCTCTCAATCCTCTGTAATTGTTTGCATCTCCACCAATTTTCTTTCCTAGATTCCTCACATAGTAATACAACCCAGTTGCTACAAGTTACCTTTTTTTTGTTCAGCTCTCTTCTTATAGTAGAACAAATACAAGGAGGATTCAAGTACTGGAAGTAGAAAAAAATTCAAACTTAAAAAAGGGTCCAGTAAAAATTGATTTATTTAGTTAGTAAATATTCTTTGTCACATAACTATAAAATCAACATTTAACTGCTGATTTGATGAAAGAAAATACAAAAAACACCTCCATTATATAATTATAATTAGAAATTGATGAATCATATCATCCATTTATAAAAAGGTTTGTGTCTTGTAGTCATTAACTTTGGTTTTAATGACAACAATAATTTAGACCACAATGTCCATTTAATGACAATAATTCAGACCACAATGTCTAAAGTCATCTAGTGTAATGTGCCATTTAGATTCACAAAGTTACCAGTGTATTGTCCTAGTTGCCACACATCTTCTATGTTTGTGCTGGAAATCAGTGGCAAAAAGTAAATAAATAAAAGCATTGTTGGTGGTCCTCACTTTCAGTGTGCTTACTGGAATACTTACTCTTAGTATCAGCAGTGTGCCCTCTTACTCTCAAAGACAACTTTCTGTTAGTCTTTCTTAAAACAGAAATTTTCAAGTACACTCCCAAATATAAATAACACCCTTAGTCTGGCATGTAACGTCATGCTCACAGAGAAAAGTTACATTAATTACCAAATGGGTAAAACCTGCAGTTGCTTGAATAGAACAATATATTCTCAATTATGGCACAAATAGGGCCCCATTGTGTGATAATCTTTATGTTCTGTATTTATTTATTTATTTTCATTTGTTAATCATCAGATAAACGCACTAGTCATAAGCCTGTTTTCACGGGTGATCCAAGAGTACTCTCTGGTTAAATAAGCTGATCAGAGTCACATGGTTAGTAAATAAAAACTGACAGAATCAAATCCTGGTCTACAGGATGAAGCACTTAGCTGGGACCATAGATGGTCCACTGAGGTATCACATATCTGTACATATCCATCTCCATTAGAGAAAATTAAACTGTGCCCAAGAAGAAGCTCACATAAAATATATGGTATATTAATAGAACATCAACAAGGCCATTATATTGCTCTATCATGTACCCTCCATCCTTAACTTCATTTTGCCTTAACCCCTATGTTTTGGGGTATAACATTATATACACTTTCAACATGTAGGCAATAAAAAGACTTTCATGATGGCTGAAGACTGATCAACAGCTTAATTTTAGCTCTCCCGTTGTGAAAACAGAAACAGGGAAAAGGGAGCCAGTTAATTGGTCAGTTTGGGTGAAATTCAGTTAGTGACTACCAAGTACATTGATTGGATGTCAGCAAAGAAGAAATTTGGAGAACCTGACAGAAAAGCAACCAGAAAAAGTGAAGAAAAAACACTGTCTTAAAAGAATCCTGCAGATGTTCACAAAAAAAGTAGTTCAAGCTTTAGTTCAAGAGATGACTTCCCAGAATTTAGGGGGAAAATAAATCAAATATACTCAGAGGGGATTAAAATAAATGAAAAACTGAAGAAATATATGGTAAAAATAGAAAAAAAAATAGCTATTTGAATGAACTGATAAAACTGCAAAATCAGATGTTAAAATGGGAAAAAAAACTGGCTGACTAAGGCTTTTCAGAAAGAGCTGTTTCAAAAATTAAAGTTAGAAAACAGAGCAAGAAGAACAAACCTGAGATTTTCTTCTGTACCAGAGAAACTGGAAGGAACAGTCTGTATTAATATTACAAAAGCACAAATAAAAAATTAGGCTGGTGTTCCACACCAGGATTTGTTAGTTGAAAGGGTACATTGAATGTATTCTCCAAAGCTGGCCATTAAAAAGCAACCATGACTTATATTAGTAAGGATGCAATTATGCCAGCAGAAAGAGTTGCCCCTGAGTAAAATGTAGCAGAAGAAAAAAAGTATTAAAAAATGAAGACAGCAGAGTGTTTCTGAAAAACGATTATTCACTGTACATCAGAGAGAAGAGAAGAGAAGAGTAAAGAAGAGAAGAGAAGCAAATTTATCCTAGCAATCAGGGAATGTCAAGAGGCAAGTGTGAGATTCAATTGCGGTATCCGCCTGTCTTCAGAGTATTTCTTCCTGGATGATTAGAGACATTTTTGATGTAGAACAGGCTAAGGAGGAAAAAAAAAGTTTATCCAACAAAAAGTAAGACTGCAAGAAGAAGACTCTGCTTCTCATTTTTTTTTCTGGCAATAAAGCTCACCCAGAGACTTTGCCAGTGAAACCTTTTCCAATGTTCAAAAGGAAAATGCTTGAGAAACAGAAAAAAAACACAGAAGGTGACTAGAAGAATCAGGATTACATTGGACTTGAACCAAAGTCTGTTATTGGGAGATGGACATGATCAGGAAGAAGACCAGCAATGCTGAAATTAGGGAATAAAGACTATAAAGCATCAATCACATTTGTGAAGTGCATTTGCAAGGAAAAGTGGCTGAAAAGTACTGGACTTTTGTTGATTTTTTTAAACTTGTGGGTGGGCTATAAAGCATATTCCCCCACAGTATGTCATTAATGTTTAGAAGGACACTGAAAGGAAAAAAAAGGATGCAACTGTAAGTAAAACAATGTTCTTATTAGTATTTATATAAAACATTTCTTTACATAAACTGCATGTTAAATTGTAAAGCAATTTTGTATAGCAAGAAGTAATTGGGTAATTTAAATGAGGGAGAGTCTTTTCAGTGACTGTTGTATGCATTTTTAATAGAAAGGAAAGTTGGCTTTACAATATAAATAGAGAAGAAAGGCTGAACACAAGCAGGTTTAAGTTTATATAATAATGTGATCTTGGGCTGCTAGGATAGGGAGTGAGTGTAAAATTGTACTGATGACATTATATGGAGAATTAAGATAATTTCAATTGTTTCTACAAGGATGGCTGCCTAGATTAACGTCCTTTGCTTAAGGTATAAACATGCTTTTTATTGTAAGTGAATAGGCTTAAATAATAAGACACAATGGTGAAAATACTAAGTTTCTTGCATTTGCAAAGATATTAGATTTTTTTCCCATTGGCAAACCCTCTCAGTGAATGGCAAGATGTCTGCAGCAGAAGGCAGATGGCCAGGGGAATTCCATGCATTCTTTCCTGAGTGAAATTTATAAAGATTCAGTCATGCAGCTGCAAATTTGTTAGCTGTTTTTTTTCCTCATTGCTGACTGCTTTTATGTGGAGGCAAGCTGTCAGTAAGTGGAAGAAATTAATCCTGAGAGTTCTGAGCATTCTTTGCTGAGGAAAACATAAATTTTAAAGGCACAATGGTAAGCAGTTCTGTGAAAAATAAAGTCTGAAATTATGGGAAATAGATAAAAAATAGTCACCTCCCCAACAGCCTTACTACTTTAATGCATTTAGCAGAACAGTGCACAATTTAGTTTTATATAAAGGTAGCCAGTACACTCTTTTCTTAATGCTGAAAGTTAAGTTTTCTGAAAATATACAAGCTGTTCTTCACATATGAAAGGGGGAACAGAGATAAGAAAAGAACAGACACCAATAGCTGTAAGTCAGAAAACAAGTTGTAACATGCACTTTAGCATGGGTTACCTTAATTTTAGCTTAAGTTATGCCTGTGGATGAAGCTGTCAATTTGAGACAATCGTTCCTATCTGGAGGTTAAACTTCATTTGTTGAAAATGTACATAGGTTCATAGGTTCATACTATATGCTTGTTTAAACTTAATAGGGGATGGGGTGTTATGAAAAATGTATTTAGTTTTTTGCTTGAGGTTTTCATTAAAGTAAAAAGTCTTGAAAATGTGGCACAGGTTCAAATAAAGATGAGAAGAAGCAACTGTATGTAAGTTCAGCTTGTCAAACATTAGTATGTGTATATACGACAAATGTTGGAAATACACATGCAGAAAATTGTCATGTATAATAAGGAATAACAATAGATTTTTATCACCATTTTAACAGTATCACTGGCACAACAGGTAGCACACCCACCTTTGGTGCAGACAGCTGTGTGTTCTATTCCCACACCAGGCTTATTAATTGCCAACACTGCAGTGTAGCTTAAGGGGGTGCTACACTCCTGAGTGTGTTGTCCTAAGGATGAGATATTAAAATTAGGTCTCATCTGCTTGTTGGTAACTCAGATGGATACAAAAGATCCCATGGCACCTACTGAAAAGAGCAGGGGTCCTTTATTTATATACATATTTACATAAATATATACATATTTACAAACATATATAATCATTTAAAGTAATATTCATGTTCATATTTTTATACATCAAATGTATTCACACACACACACACACACACACACATATATATGTGTGTGTGTGTGTGTGTGTGTGTGTGTGTGTGTGTGTGTGTGTGTGTGTGTGTGTGTGTGTGTGTGGTGTGTGTGTATATTTCTTATTTCAACCCCAGTCCTTTTTACAATAACCATAATCTAATCTTTTTTAATATTAATGGAAATATTGAATTCCCATAATTATAATTGCAGTGTAGCATAAAGGGGTGCTGCACTTCTGAGTGTTTTGTCCTTCAGATGGCGCATTAAACTTAGGTCCCATCTGCTTTAGTTGTTGGTAACTCAGATGAATGCAAAAGATTCCATGGCACCTATTGACTAGAGCAGGGGTCCTTTATTTATATACAAATTTACATAAATATATACATATTTACAAAGGTATATAATCATTTACAGTAATTTTCGTTTTCACATTTTTATATTATTTCAACTTCCAGTCCTTTTTCCATAACCATAATCCAATCTTTTTTAAATATTAATGACAGCATCCAATTCCCATTAATCATAATTTCATTAATTCATTCATTTCATAATATCCATACTACATTAAACAGTTTTTGTCCAAATCCAGATTTGATGTTTTGCTTATATTCTCATAGTATCATTATTCAATCATATTCATATTTATATCCTTATTATTCATGAAATTTTCAAAAGAACTTCTGTACATAATTTGTTCCTTAGTTTTTAACTCTCACATTTCAAAAACATGTTCTGTTGTTCCTTCTTCACCACAATATAAACATATTTTTCACTTTGATTTTGATAAAGCATATCTGCTTGTACAGGCAATTTTTTATTCCCAGTTTCCATAAAAAATCTTGAGATTCAGCATAATGACTACAGAATTTATTTCTTGTTTTAATTGCTTTAATTTTTACTTCTGGAATATTTCTCATGGGTAAGTATAATAATATTTCCTCAATACCATATTTTTCTATCTTCTTCCACTTCCTCAATTTTTATTTTTCACATTTTTATCTTTTGTTGGTAATTCTCTTTTTTTTCATTAAGCCATTCTTTTGATCTTTTTTTACTTCTTATTCTTTCCCAGAATTCCTTATATTTAAATAACTAAATTCGCATTCATTTATTTATTTAACCATTTCAGTCCTTTATCGAAATTTAATGATGCAGCATATACTATTGCATTTAGCATGCTAATCCTCCTTCTTCTTTGTGTATAATACACTCCCTTTTTAACAGGATTTAATCTAGATCCCCATAAGAAGGAAAAATATTTCTAATAACAGTTTTTCATACATTCTAGAAATCATAACAGCACTTGATAACTATGCTATCTTACCTATTAATACTGAATTAATCAAATTTACTTTTTTCTTATAATCTAACCTGTACATTTTACATAAAACACAAATACTTTTTATTTCATTTAATAGTATATCTGATCCCTTTCTATCTCCTTCTTTATCAAAATGTACCATAAAACAGATATTTCTTTCATGGAAAATTGTATAACTGCTATTTTTATTACGTCATTGATTCCTTTACTTTTCTTTCATGGAAAATTGTCTTTCTGCTATTTTTATTATGTCACCCATTCCTTTATTTTTCTCTTTACTGAGTCATACCTCTTTCTTTTAAACAATCAACTAAATAAATAACTTCTCTCATCCATTCTGTATTTTAGTTGTTACAATAATATCAATCATAACTAGAATTTCAGCATCCATATGAATTATAATTTTTACATTATCTATTTTTGAATAACCTGTCTGACTATTGTATTCATAACTAAAGGAAATAAAACACTACTGACAGGACACCCTTTTCTTGTGCTATTGTTCATGCCTATTTATTTACTTAGCCAACCATTCACTAAAACTCTTACTTTATTATTGTTATATGCTGTTATACATACTTGCTTGATACTATTGCCAACATTGTACATATCCATGATTGCCCACAGTATACCATGTTATATTGAATCAAATGCTTTGTTAATATCACCTATGAAAAGTTTTGTAACTTTCTTCCTTCTAACAATATAATTGATTACTTCTCTCACTATCATTAATAACTCTTGACATCCTTTTCCTTTAATACCATATACACTTTCCTCCATTGTGTATTGCATATTCTTCTTAAATCTTTTCTGCATTACTTTCATAAACATCTTATAGTCTATATTATTTAAAATTATTGATCTCCAATTTTTTATATCTTCTTTTTCCCCTTTCTTCCATATACATTTTACAATCCCACAACAAAATTCCTTATACTTTAAACCCTCATTTAACTGTTCATTAAATGCACATAATAAGCATTTTTCTGCCATTCTTATAGATTTTTAAACATTTTAAATCCAATACTATCTGGGCAGACTGCTGATTCTATAGTTAACTGTTTGAACACCTTTTTAATTCATATAATGTAATCTCTTTTTCAAATTCTCTATTGATTTGTTATAATTTTTTTTTTACTTCCCAAGTCCTTATACTTTGTTTCTTTTGCTTATGAAACATTTCTTCCACATACCTTACAATGATTTCCATAATCTGTTGCTGATCTTTCTTTAGATTACCTTCTTTATATTTAATTTCTCTCATCACACTACTATCTTCCTTCACTACCTTACTTAGATATGGTGAAACCTCTTCCTTTCTTCCTTATAAAATATCTTTGTTTATAATAATTTCTTATTTTTCTCATAATTTTCTTTTAAATTTCTTTCTCTTTTTCATAATATTCTCTGTTACTATTCTTTAAATTCTCTAACATGTCTCTGTGTTTTAGCATACTCCTGCTTTTCTTTCTTTCTTTCTTGTTTTATTCTGCCAGTGTAAATAACTATCTTTATATTTTCTTTCAAAAGCAATCCACCATTCATACCAATTATTATAAAATGCTTTCCTAGTAATGTGGTCATTCCATAACTGATTAACTTCTTTCTTTCCTTTTCATTCCATTCCTTTTCATTTATTCATTTTACACTGTTTCCTATATTTATATGATCTTTTTATGATATATTTCCAACCGCATTGCCAAATAATCTGAAAACCCTGTTAAAATAGTTTCTTCTTCTGTTATACATAGTCTATCTGATGCTATAAAATAATCAATTTCAGATTTTAAAGTACCTCTCCTATAAGTCCATGTTTATTTTATTTCATGTAATCAATTTTATAAATTTCATTACTTCCATTATTTTTACATCTTTTCCTTTTTTTCTTTTTAGTCTCCCTTAAATCATAATTGAAATATTTTATAATTATTACATGCATATTTACAACTGCATCATTTAATATTTTCTGAAATAAATTCTCCCTTTCTTTACACATCGCATTGGCATATATAGCAGCAATTCTATAAACCTTTTCTTGCCATCTTACATCTATAAATTTTAATCTTCCCATTTTAACTAATATAACATCCAAAATCTTCACTACTCTTCTACATAATACTGCTAATCATGAGCACTGTTCATTCACTATGTTAAATATTATTTCTCCATCTCATATTTTTGTTACTGTAATCTTTCTTCTATGTCAGAAATCTTATATCCTCCAGAATAATAATATCAACATCATATTTGTTACACCATTCTAAAATTGCTATCCTTCTTGTTATAATTTTCATTCTATTTACATTCAATGAAAAGATCCTTACATTATTCCCATCCTTATTCCTTAGTTTAAGAGATATCACTTTATTCTTATATTAGTTTTTTATCCATTCCCTTTCTTATTTTCCTTTATAATAATGTCTTTACATTTTCTTTTTCCTTTACTTTTTTGCCAGTAGAATTTTTTCGCTCACCATTTTCCATCTTATATCTTTTTTGTCACTAACTTCTGATTCTATTTCTAATTCTCCTTTCTTATTTTTTCAGTTTCTCCCTTTTTTCTTCTAAAGTTTCATCTACTTCCATCTCATCTTCATACCTGTTTTGTTCTTTATCCTTGCTGTGATTCACAATACTTAACTCATTCTCTTTTTCGTCACAATCCATCCATATTTTTTACATTTATAACATTCAAGTTAACATTTATTTGCTTTATGTCCTGTTTTAACACATATACAACATTTCTTTTTATCACAGCTAATAACTAAATGTCCTTCTTTTCCATAGAAAAAACATGTTTTTGGTTGCCCCCAATAATTTACAACACTCCTGTAACCATCAACATTTATAATACTTGGAATATATATAATTTTTAATATTTCCATTTTTAAAATGACACTGCAGTCCTATGCCACAGTCTATAAACCCCTATTATCATACACTTTTGAAATGTTTATTATTTCTTTTCATGTATTTTTAAATGTTCGTTTAAAGTATCTCTTTCCACCTTGGTTCAAAATTGTATATGAATTTTCATTTATAGCTTCCCAAAAAGATGCTTTTACCACATATTCATTCCATGGATTATTATTTTGTCTTTATCATATTCACATAGAAACTTCTTCATACCTTGTGCAGTCTCAAAAAACGTCACAAAATATCTCTTTATTTATCAAAATAAATGCGCTTACCTCTTCTGTTTTCATGCCCAAGGGTAAAATTACATTGTCCCATACCTTGTATCTGTTCAACTCCTGGCTTCTTTTACTTGGTATTCTTACCATGAATTTTCTTTTTACACTGACCTTTTTTATTTTCTCTCATTCTATCTTGTGTTGTTGTTGCTGTCTCTGGAAGGTTTTTCTTTGCTTTTCCACTGCCTCCTTCCAATGTCAATTTTACATCCTCCTCATTTATTTTCTCCATGATGTGTCCTCATAATACTTCATTCTCTGGCTCACTCTGGTTTAACAAGTCTTGAAGTAAATCATCCTACAACCCTCCCAATTGGAGGGTTTAACTCTACACTCATCTCTGACTGTCTCTTCAGCTCATTCAAATAACTTTTTTTGAAAAGCTTCTTCCAAATCCTCAACATCTTCTAGATTTTCATTTTTTGAGCTGGCGTTCACCTCTGCTCCCTTCAGTTGATTTTTCTTCTCATGCACTGTCCTCCCAGACACTTCTGTGCTAGGAATGGGATGTGCACATATATTCATTTATGAGAATACCACAAGTGGCAATTGTCAGCATGGGAAGTTCCCCAATGCTCTGGCCAAATTTCCCCTTTGTAGTATGAATATTTCCTTTAGTTTCTTCTGAAAAGAGACTACTAGCCTACTAGGGTTAACCCAGTCAACTGAGGATAAAAAAAAATCATAATGGATACTCTATCCATATTATCTTGTAAAGTAAATGGCCTTACATGTATAATCAAAAATGAAAGAATAGTGAATTATATTAAAAAATTGTTGGTGGTTTTGATACAGAGAAAGCATTCAACAGTGTAAACTGTGATTTAATTTTGAATTCCCTAGTACAATAGTTAGATATCTTCCTATTTAACCTTAATATTCTTGCCTATTGAATTACAGTGGAGGGCTCCTCTCTGATAAATTGTGTTTGAACACAGGAACCAAACAGAGGTGTCCCCTTTCCCTTTGTTTGTTTTTTTTTTTTTTTTGCTTTATACTTAGAGTGCTTGGCAAAGAAAATAAGAGATTCAGAAATTAAAGGATATAATTTACATGGTAATTAAGAGAAGTTTGCTTTATTTGCAGAGGATATTATTTGGTACTTGACAAAGCTAGAAAAGGACATTTCAGTGTTGTGGAACATTCTGAGACAATTTCAAGTGTTTTCAGGCTGTAGCATTATTGAAGATAAAACAAAGGCTATAACTGTAAATTATGTACCCACACATGAATTGGTTCAAAAATATCCATATTTATAGGGACATAATACGATGAAGTATTTAGGGGTATTATGGATTAAAAAAGGCTTCTATTGTGGCAGCTAATGATATGTGGTAAGAGACTAAACCAAGGATTATACAAAAACTGAAAAACTGGAAAATCTTGGTTATGGATATGATTAGTAAGATACAAGCAGTGAAAATAGTTTTAGTCCCTTTAGTTTTATGTACAGGTCAGGCATATTTTCTCAACCAGAGGAGAAGTTGTGGACACTAATTAATAAAGTGTTGAAGGAATTTATTTGGGAGGGAAAGAGGGAAATAGTTAAGTGGGATAAGTTGATTCTCTTAATAAAACAATGTGGTTTAGGATTACCTGATCTGAATGGATATTTATTTTAGCTACACAGCCAGGGCTTATATTCATAATACAAACAGAATATTATAATTTTAAGTGGAAAGGAATGATGGGGAACCAGGGGAGGCCGAGAGACAGAGAGAGAGAGAGAGAGAAGGGAGGGTTAGAAGCAGATCCTTAAGGACACTAATAACAAACATATATAATATTAGATTACATAAAGTAACAGAAAGTATGCTAACAGCTAAGACAACATGACAATGTGGAAAGGAGATTTTGCCAGTAGGGATGACTGAAAGTATGAGTACAGAAAATAGGCAAGAGGGGGCTGGAATTTATTGGAGAAACCTGGCAAAGGAACCAAGATATTGGCAGCAGATAACTCAAGGAGGAAAGGTAATAGAGTGGGATGAGGCCAAGAAGACATTTGGATTGCAGGCTAGAGACTGCCTTCCCTACCAGGGCTTTATCTCAGAGTACAGGCAAAGAGAAGGGGATATGGGGATTTTAAATGAAAGACCTGCTTTGATAGAGTTTTTAGCTGAATCTAGAAAAGCAGCAGCTGTTAAAAAAAGATAATTAGTATGATATTACAAAATATTGCATGATAACTATAAGAATCAATCAGAGGAGGTTAGAAAAGTTTGGGAAGAGAGACTGCCAAAGCAATTTACAAGAGAACAAAGGGAGGGATATATATATATATGATTCCCAAGTATGCAACAAAGTTCAGAAGGTTTAGAATTTTTTCTTGGAAGTGTTTGTATAGGTATTTGCAAATCCCAAGCTGACTTCAAAGATTTGTCCTTCAGGTAGAAAATATCGGAAGTGCGATGGGGAAGAAAGATGTAACTTGGAACTTGTTTTGGGGAGAATAATGACTTGGCAAGATTTTTTGTTTTAATGAAAACCCTCAAACAAAAAACTAAATATAAAGCACTCCCATAATCTGTTAACTTGGAACAAACACATACAACTATGTACATCTTCAGAACATGAAGTTTAACCCTCCAGAAAGGAATAATTGACCCAAATTTATGGCTGCACCTCCACGCATTATCTAACTTAAAATTAACATTACCCTTGGCAAAATTACTTAGTACAACCTGTGCTCCCACTTACAATGATTGCTATCTTTTCTTTTCTTATCTTGCTTCCCCTCCCAAATATGTAACACAGCTTGTATGCTTTCAGAAAACATTAACTTTTAGCCCTAGAATAAGTGCACTGGTTATCTTTAAGTAAAATAAATTGTGCACTGTTCTATTAATATTAAGGCTGTTAAAGAGGTTGTTACCTTTAATTCACTTTCCATAATTCCAGGCTTATTTTTTCACTAAACTGATTTCCATTGTACATTTAAATTTTGCATTTCCTTCAGCAAAGAATACTCAGAATTCACCAGTAGACAGTCTGTCCCCATGGAAATTTACTCAGTAATGTGTCCCTGTAACTCACTCATAAAAGAATACACAGCTGCCCTCAGCTGTAGACATCTCAACTCCACTAAACATTTGACAGTGGAAAACAATCAAGCTAAATTTTTTTTGCAGTTGTAGGAAGCTTAGTATTTTTATGTCTTTCATCATTTTGTCTTATTTTTAAAGCCTACATACTTACAAAACCACATGTTTACAGCTTATGCCAAAGGTAGCAATCTAGACATTCAACCTTGTAAAACAAAACCAGAAAATATCCTAATTATAAGTATAATATAATCAATGCACATTTACACCGCCCCCCCACCCCAGCAGCCCAAGATCACAGCATATGAACACTTAACTTGCTTTTTTCCAGCCTTTTTTCTCTCTTGCTGTGCTGTAAAATCTATATTTCTGACAAATAAAAAAGTATTTGTTTACATTAACAATTTTAACACAACAGCCATTCAAAAGACCCCCCACATTTAAAATACTCCCTGACTACACACTACACAAAACTGTTTTTTTTATATATAACATGCAGTCTATATCATAAAATGTTTTATAAAAATACTAATAACAAAAAAAATGTTTTACTTACAATTAGTTTTCCCCATGTACTTATAAACATTAATGATATACAGTGGGGTATATGCTTTACAGTCCATCCACAAGTTTAACAAAGTCAACAAATGTCCAATGTTTTAGCCACTTTTTCTTGAAAAAACATATTTCCCAAATGTGATAAGATGCTTTATAGTCTTCCATTTATTCAATAATTTCAGAGTTGTTGGTCTTCTTCCTGTTCATCTCCATCTCCCAACACCAAACTCTGATTCAAGTTCAAGGATACTGATGATTCATTTAGTCAACTCTTGTGCTTTTTTCTGTCTCGCAAGCATTTTCCTTTAGAACATTGGAAAAAGTTTCACTGGCAAAGTCACTCTATGAACCTTACCATAAGAAGAATGAGAATCAGCATCCCCTTCTGCTTGTTAATTCACTTTTTGTTAGCTAAACTTTTTATTTCATCCCTAGCCTGTTTTGTGACAAAAAATTACTTTAATCCTCCAGGAAAAAAACACTTTGAAGACAGCTTGAAAAACAGCTTTAATACCTTGAATCTCACACCAGCCTCTAGACATTCCCTGATTGCTGGGATAAATTTGCTTCTCTTCTGCCTCATGTACAGTGAGTAATTATTTTCTACAAACACTCTGCTCTCTCCAATTTTTCATATTTTGCCCGTCTGCCACAATCTTATCAGGGTCAACTCTTTCTGCTGGTATTACTGCATTTTTACTAATATAGGTCTTGACTGCTTTTGCGTGGCCATGTTTGGAGTATATACTCAATGTGCCCTTTCAATTAACAAATTATGCTGTGGAAAACCAGTCCAGTTGCTTATTTGTGCTTTCATAAAATTTATACAGTATGTTCCTTCCAGTTTCCCTGGTACAGCAGAAAATCTCAGGTATTCTCTGTGCACTCTGTTCTCTAACTCTATTATTTTTTTAAACAGTTCTTCTTGAGAACCCTCATATTCAGAGAGCTTTTACTTCATGTCAGCCTCTGATTTTTGTAGTTTTCTCAGTTCATCTGAATGGCTGGTTAAAGCTTCTTCTATTTTTTTCAGCATTTTGTTGTTATACTTGATATAGTCCTTCAGTGTTTCATTTATTTTAATCACCTCTGAATACATTTGACTTTGTTTTTCTTCTAAATTACTGGAAGCCATCTCTTGAACCAACGCTTGAGTTGCTTTTTGCTAAACAGCTGCAGAATCCTTCCCATATGTTTTTTCTTTGTCTTTTCTGGTTGATTTTTTTAAGGTTTTCTAAATTTCCTCTTTGCTGGCATCCAGCCCATATATTTCTTAGCCAGTAACTGCATTTTACCAAAAAAAAAACATTTTTAATGGCACTCCTTTTTCTCAGTTTCTGTTATCACACTGGGAGAGCTGAAGTTATACTGTTGATCAGTGTCTTGGAAGTCATCTACACTGAATAATCTTGATAAGAATTCAACAGTGAAATAATTTTCACAATCAGTCAGATCACTCTTTTTTCAAGACTAGTATAAGCACAGATTTCATTTGGCCATGATGTTGTTCTCCAAATGTCCTGGTAGAGAGCTGTAAATATTGTGACACCTGTATATAAATGCAGTAATACTTTTATGAAAATGTTATCAATGCTTGGTGCTTAAATGTTTCTATCACTTCTTTTATCATCTTTGTTCCCTGTACAAGCTGAAATTATTGTTGACCAATTTGATCTTTACAGTGTGATGACTCAATATACTTTTTTCAACTTTTCTTAATCTTCTCATCATCATTCATCATAGCATCCTTGAGCATAATTTAGCTTTCCAATTAGAGGCTGCAATGTTTTCTTTACTTTTCACAGTATTAACAAAGCTGATCTCGTTCTTCCACTAATATTTTCTGATTCTATCTCCTTGTATGCAGTGCTGTAGTACTACTGTATGTTTCATCTTTTGGAATTTTTGATACTTCTGCCAAGGTCCATAACTGCTTCTCTTCCTCCTTTGGCTTCAGCTTCTTTACATTTCTCAGTAATATTTAAAGTCTTGCCACTCAAGCATATTGACTGTTTTTACTTTTTAATTATTTGCAGGGATTTTGCACTTTCTTCAAATACAACTTTTTTGATCTCTTTCCATAACACTTCAGGACTCTGTGATTTGCATCTAATGCAACAGTCAATTTCTCAGAGAGTCTTTGAAATCTGATAGTACCTGGTTGGCTTATTCCTCAGCTTTAGCTTGTGACCTGTACCACAGCCAGTATCTGTTTTTGTCTTTATTGATGTTATCAAACCTTTCCACTGTTTACTTCCACAAATGGAATCAGTTTGATTTCTATACAGTGCACTGGGTGAACTCCATGTATACACTCACCAATTACACTTCTGAAAGACTCTGAAATGAGCAGGCTGTTTATCTTGCAAACTTCTATCATATGTTCTCCTGCTTCTTTTCAATTATTAAGCCCATATTCTTCAACAATTTGACTTTCTCCTTTGTTCCCAATGTTTGTGTTCCAGTTACTCATGACTAAAAGTATATCTTGTTTGCAGGTCCTATCAAATTCAGCTTATATACTCTTATAGATCATATCAACTTCATACTCTTCTTCATCTATTGTTGGTGAACATATCAGAATAATAGTCATGTTAATAGGCATATCTCATAGACTAAGAGATACTAAACATTCACTGATTGCACTAGTTTTCATTATAACTGTTGCAAGCTTCTTCTTATCCAGTGCCAATCCATTTCAGTTCACTGACACCCAACTGATGGAGCTGTGCATGCTCCATTTTATTCTTGACTACAACCAGTTTTGCTTTATTTATATTTCGCATGGTCGATATCCTAATGATTATTTATTTGTTTTGGCTTATCAGGATACCCTGACTGGACAGTGCCCCCTTTTCAGTAGAGGCCCAGGGAGAAAAGCTCCAGGATATAGTAAAAGTATTTCATGCTAACTAAATTAACAAATAGCAGAAGTGTGGGATCACATATGTGAGGTCATTGTTAAAAGAGTAAGTATTAAAAGAATTAAACAAAGACAAAGGAGATTCATTCAAGCTAAAATAATAGTTGACAACAGAAAAGTATAAAAGTTAAAGGCCATCACTTTAGCTTGAACTAGTAGCACTGACATTATGCAGTAGTGAATACATTAGTAACAACAAAAATAATATTAATAATAATAGTAATAGTAATAGTATTACACTATAGCAATTATTAGTTATCATTTGTAGTGCAATCTGTCATACTAGACAGACTTAGAACAAAAAATCTGGACAAAACCATAAATAAAAGTGGAACAAAGGCCCCAAAATAAGGACAATTTTTAAATATTGCTCTTACAAACTTAGAAAGTTGATAGAATAAGACGTTTTACTTTAGCATGAATTTTCTGAAGGATATGAAGTCTAAAACTCAAATGTCTGTCATTATTTCATAACTTCAATCTTTAATGATTTACCACTAATTTACCAGAAAACCACAATTTATAAAAAAACAAACCAAAAATATAAGGCCAAAATCTGGGCATTCTGTGAAAATCTGTACAGTTGAGAGATATGGTTTCAGGTGAAAGGGCATATATTCAAAGGGACAGAAAAATATGTATTTACAGGGCTGGTATAATATTAAGTCTTTATAGACCAGTGTGTATATATTCATTTATTCACAGTGACTAATAGCTCAAACGTTATGTGTGAATGAATTTTGCTGGATTTAACCAGAAGCTGAGGAGCAGGAACATTTATTTCTAAGGTGTGACAAAAGGAATTTTTTAAACTCATTTAGTGAAGAAGATTGTTGTATAGCATTTGAAAGTTTATTATAGTGTTTAGCCATGCATACAGAATAGAGATAGTCACGACAAAAAGTTATATTTCATGAATGAGGACAAACGTTTGACTGTTAGACAATAGTTGTCAAGTAGGTTTGTACCACTTTAGTAAATTAGCAGTAGAAGGGTGATAGTCTGGGAAGTGAAGGATTTTTAGGTAGTTAACTGATGGCATAAAAGGGTGTTAGGCAATTCAAGCCATGTAACTTGTTGTAGTGCAATGATTGCATATTTTAAAGGTTAGGAGGCAAATTTGACAATTTTCTTGCAGCACTGTTGAAGTTTGACTAGTTGATTTACTTATAAGTTGGCTAGTATTTAGGAATTTTAAAGGAGACTAGGTGGAAGGAATATATTAACTGTAGTTAGTCACACTGAAGAGATTAGAAATGCTTTTATCTGTAAAATAATCTAACTTTGCATTTCATTTTTGTGATGGTATTTTGATACAGTGATCAAATATTCAGGTAATTTATGGTAATTCATAAATGTTTTGTTTGGGATACTTGTTCTATTTTAGTCTTATTGGCCAAAAGAATAGACAAGTCTTCTGTAATGTATTGATGTGAGTGTAAAGCAAGTATCATGTTTGATTTTATTTGGATTTAGAAGAATCTAAGAGGATTCACACCACTGATCAACTGTTGTGAATGAATGCTGAGTTATGAACTAGAACTGATCGTAGTTAATTGCTGACAGGTTACTGTAGACTCATTGATAAATTGGACTATGGTGCTTTGCTTTGTGATTACAGGAATGCCATTGATGAAGATTTTGAATAGTAGTGGCCTAATACAGAGCTTTGAGGCACTCTTATGGATAAAAGTAGGGAGTAGCAGTGAGTATTCTCCAGTTTCACAACGGGTGATCTCCTGTTTATGTATACACTTTTCTAGTACTTTTCTGAGTGATGGCAGTATAGCAATAAACTTGTAGCTTAACAAATCAATTGAGGTGTCTCTGTTGTGAGTCGGATGGCATACAATTGTTTTTGTACTGTAGTGATGCATGAGTCAGGTATAGAGTGATTTAGCAGAATTGCTGTGGGATATTGTATAGTATCTGCTGCCAATTAGAGGAACTGTGCTGGTACACTGTTAAGTGCCAGTGAGACTGTTTTAATTTTAAGAGGAGTTTGTTAATTGTGGAGTCAGACACAAACTGGAATGAGAAGGAAGGTGGTTTGTTAGCATTAATTGGGCTTGAGGAGTTGCTGTTGAGATTTTGGTCTATTGAATGTGGAAAGGTTTAAATGGATAAGTTATTTATGGATTTAAGCCATATATGCTGTGATTTGAGGACAGCCATGCCTGCATTAATGCTGTATTCATAGAATATGCAGGGAATGTCATTATTAGTGTCAAAAGGAGATAGATTTGGGTGGGAGTTTTTCCAGGTTTTTATTAGCTGATTTACTACAGTTCAGAGTTGCTTAGTTTTTTTTATGTGATTGCTGTAAATTAGTATAGTTGTTGTATTTTGTGTGTTTGTTTTGTTTTTTGGCTAAATTTCTTATCTGGCAATAAAGTTGTTTTTTGTGTTTGTTTTATCTTTGTGCCAATTTCTCCAGGCTATAACTCTTTCATGCACTGTCAGTTTTTTGGAAGTTCACTATAGAGCAGTATTGGATTTCACTCTTTATCTGTGTTATGGGTCAAAAGAATACAGTACATGTAGAAAAGATGAGTTAAAGAAATTAAATGCATTATCTAATGGGGTATATTTTAGGTGGGTCAATTTGCATTGTTTAGCATTAGTGAGAATTTTGAAAGGTTAAATTTGGTAAGACTTCTGATGGTAGTGTACTGTGTGCAATTGTCTACAATACAGTTTCCCCAGATTATAAAGGTATGGTAATGATCACTAATAAACAGGTAATGTAATAGACTCAGATTTTTTTTCTTAGGTTTGAGTTTGATGGTAATATCCAGGCACAAGTATTTTCTTTATTAATAGATTGCTAATTCTAGCTTCTGTTTGAATTAGTTATGTAAAGATAAATAAGTTTATGCTTGTAGTAGTTGTTGTGAAATATTTTTTGCATCAGTCAATGCCGAGAGCTCCTTAGATAATGTTTTCAAATTTATTGTAACATGTAAGCCATCTTTTGCAGTTTTTATCACTTATTTCATGCACAGTAGTATCAGTAGATAAACATTAACAAAAAAAAAAAAAAAACAGAAAAACCATTGGTGTACAATGAACAACTATTTACTAAGAAAGAACACCAAACCTGCCAGAATATGGTAGCAATTCCATTGTTTGCTTTGCACTTTCATCTCTGAATATAATGACACATTTTAAGAAAACAAATCCAAAAAGAAATGATGGCAGAATAGCACAAAAATGAAGTTTAATTCACGAAGTAAAATCCACAAGATAAAATCCAATAAAACACACGAAAACACACTGTAATTACACTGTTATAGAACCACAAGTGAGCGCTTTCATCTCCAAAGGGAGATTTCTTCAGACTAATGGTTACAACACACTGCTTCATTTAAATACTCTTATGAATTAATAAGGTGCTTCAATTAAGCAATCCAATTAAAAGTTATCAGTTTAAAATGTGTTTGAACTACAACATTCTTAAACTATTCTGTATACCTGAAAACTAACCTAATGTTTAAAACCTTTCCTTTTTAAATACATAATGAATTCCTCTCTATTATTTAACCCTGACAGAAAACACGCATTTAATCTCACTTGCCAGCGTACATTTTAAGAAAACATTGTTCAGTATTCCAGTCAAATTTAAATAACAAAGCAGTCATGTGACAATTAACTTAGAGACTATTTAAAGCAACAACTTATACTAACCCACTGCAAGACCCTTTGTTAAAACAAATCATTTTACAATAAAAATTGTGTGATTAATATTAATAAATAAATCCAAATACATAATAACAAACAGTAACAATCTCTTAGAGTTTAAATTTTAGATGCTTGCCATTGTAAAAAAAAAAAAAAAAAAAAACAGCTGATGTTAATACCTTTCTTCATACCTGGAGGTGAACATGCATCTATTCTCATCTGCCAAATTAATTCTGTCATTTCCAGTTTGTTTGTCCAACTTCCTGTGATGTTATTTGTTTGAATCTTATTCAACACAAAAAATACAAACTTCTTAAAATGAATGCATTTTTCTGCATACTTGTTAATGCATTCCTAACATCATCTTTAACGTATAATAAATATGCTCAGAAACCCTTTCTTTTAATGTTCCTTCCATTTACCAATGTAGAAGGAAAAACAGGTAGTACACATATCAATGTACATAATATCCTTAGTATTACAATTAGCCTTAGGAAAGTCATATTTAAATAATGCACTCATATTTTTATCTAGATTCAAATCATATGTACTCACACACCTGGCAGCAAACACATTTAAATGTTTTTGTTTGTTTAGGCTCACCCTGCTTAGTCACCCAGCCCAGATAATAAATATATTATCTAGAAATCTATAAAAAATGAAAATTGTTCTTAAAATTGGAGTTAAACACAAAAAGTACATTTTCCAGTATAAAAGAACCAAATTTGCATAGATCGGGGTGCAAACTGCAACCATAGCAACCCCAGAAATCTGACAATAACATTCCCCTTCAAAATGTATGAAGTTCTGATAAACAATTAATTGTATTGATTCCATAAGTACAGATATAGCTCTACTGGATAGTTCATCATGTAATAACAAAATGTGTTTAAACTACTCTAATCCAATGGAATAGTGAATGATTATTAATAGATATTTGAAATCTATAGTAACTAAAATATGTGTACATGGACATTGAAGTGGGCATTTTTGATTTAATCCAAAAACTGACAGCAATCAATCAGAATGTGTGGTTATTTATTTGTAATTTCTTTTAACTTATGATCTATCAACTTGGTCAAAGGCTCAGCCTTTGATCGATCCACTGCAACAAGAGGATGAAAGGGTGAGTTATACATGTCCTTGTGCACCTTTGGAATACTAAAGATGTTTGGAACAATGGGATACTCAATTATAAAAAACTTGTATTGTCCCAAGTCTATATATCCCTCCAAAAAATATATATCTTCTATCCAGATATCAATGTTTCTATATGCTACATTTATTTCATGAATATATATTATTTTGTAGGTATCTTCACAATTAAGCATATCCATCATTTTCCCAGTATAGTCCACAGTTAACATTAACACCACACCTCTCACTTATAACACGGTCAATGGATTGATTTGTTAATACTAGCCGTTCATCAACACTTAAATTATAAACTTTTTTGTGTCTCTGGCTTTTTGCCAAGTTTCTAATATCCTTCTCATATATTTTTTCAAACAAGTGTGTGAATGGATTGAGAGGGAGATTAAAAGTACTCTTCAAAATTTTAACACATTTTAATACACTTGTTGTCATTCACTCTTTTACCTCTAACATCTTCCTTCTTAGCATACCATAATCCTGAGTTCAATTTACAAGTAAGTAACTTTAGGTGAATAATTGTGTCTACCACATTAAAGTTTTTAGCTGGAGTGAATGTATTTTTTTAAATAAAGAAAATTAACTTAATTTAAAATAATTCCGCAAAACAACAAAAACAGAATTTACAGGTTATGTTTGAAAAAGAAAAACAGCTAAGTGGATTGAGCCTTAACTAACAAGAATTTTAAATGTGGTTTTGCCAGGTGTGTGGATATATTGATTTGAATCCATATAACAGTATTAGTATACTATTTAAATATAACTTTTCTAAAGTTAATTGTAATACTAAGGCTGTTGTGTACATTGCTATGTGCACTGCCTGTTTTTCTTTCTACATTGGTAAAACAGAAATAACATTTAAAAAAGGGTTTCTGAGCAAATTTATTGTGTCAAAAGACACAATGATAGGAATGTATTAAGCAAGCATGCATAGAAATGCATTAATTTTAAGAAGTTTATATGCTGCGTTGGATAAGATTCAAACAAATAATTTCAAAAGAAGCTGAAAAACACAAACTGGAAATAACAGAACTGATTTGGCAGGTGAGAACAGATGCAAGTTCACCTCAAGGATTGACCAAAAGTATTAATATCAGCTGTTTTTTTTTACAATGGCAAGCATCTAAAATTTAAAATCTAAGAGGTTGTTAATGTCTGTTATTTAGTATTTATAAATATTTATTAATTATGAATCATACAGTTTTTATTGTAAAATTATATTTTTAACAAAGGCTCTTGCAATGGGTTAGTGTGAGCTGTTGCTTTAAACAGCATGTGAGTTAATTGTCTTGTGACTGCTTTGCCATTTAAATTTAACTGGAATAGTGAATGGAGTATTCTGATGAGCCTCATTACAATCAGGAACAAAACTGCTAAATAAACAGTGGAATTGCTACCATATTCTGGCAGATATTAGCATGTTCTTTATTTGTCAGTAATAAGACATCCCAAAGATTTTACTCCATCCTCACATACATGCAGGGTTTATTCTGATGGTTATTCTGCTCTTCCCATGTAGCTCACTGAGTACATTCTGGCCTGAGGAGTTCATTTCCCAGTACTATATCACAATTTCTTTTAATGTCACTACCTAGTGATAGGATTGTCATGGCAACATACAGCAGTATACTGGCAGGCCTTTTTTTTCCATACAAATAATATTAATTTTGAAGCCAGTTTCACAAAAATATCCCAAACTGCTGTAGCCACATGACAATCAGTCATATTATTCATAGAATTATTTACAGTACATGCATTTAAATGCAAATTTTGCAACTGAAGTGTCACTGTCCTTGAAACTCTATGCATCCCTGTTAGTAGATGTATGAGGTCTCAACTTTACTCTTCTTTGAGTATGAGCAGTTTCAATGATGGACATAGACTGATGACACAGCTATGCATATTGTCTCTCTTGGGTTCCAGCTTCCATTCAAAGCTGGTAGATTCCCTGAGTTCAGTAACCTTGGCGACTTATGGAAATAGATACTCCTGAAGTATTACATAGATAAAGTTCACTTTGAATAGCAGCTGTATCCTAGGTTTGATGCTATTCAGAAGCTGATCCCACATGAAAACACCTGTTCTAAAACTATTCATATCATAATTTAGGTCTAACAACTCCAAAGTAGTAATCTTTCTGATCCACATTAAGTTTTATGCTAAAAACAACAGCACTAAAGTCAGACTTCATTAAAAACTGTAAGAGTACTTCTTCCCTTAGCCTTATTCTTTTATACGTAGTTAAGCAATAATGTCAAATAATGCCAGACCTCTCAGTTGTACTTATTTTGGATGTATGTACCTATTTTCAGGTTTGAATTACCACTTAACATGATGTAACTATTTTTGACGCTATGCTTGATTTCCCAACTCTCAAAAATTTTTGAATCCTCCTCCCCATCACACATGATTTTGAAGCTATTTAGTACACAGGAAGCCAGAAGATGTCCAATATACCAGTGGCACCAGTAAATAAAAGAAAGAGGACCCACATGTTACATCTCCCTTTTTCAGAAGCATAAACAAATGATTTTTCTAATATTATTCATTAAAGTCTAAAGATGTTATATTGTCTTTGATGATATGCTTATAATTTTGCGTAATGTCGCTCTCAGTTCTTAAACTTGTGTTTTTGAGTAGTATCCCACAATCCTACTGGAAACAGGGAGAGTTATGTGCTACTTGATAGTTAAAGTTTACGCTAATTAGGTGTCTAGATTTTTGGCTGGATGGACCTACTTTTCAAAAGCCTTTGTACCTATTTCCTACATCTGCAAGTTTGAGCAGTATGAATAATGCAACTCACCTGTTAATTATGCTTCATATCAGAATCCACCAATCCAGTATCAGAAAGTAATTCTGAGAGTCTATGTACATGCCTTCGCTCTAAATAGTATTCAGAAAGCCATGTATACCAAAACAATTTTCTGTACTTTATGAGCACTTATTAAATGAGGATTTAGAATCCATGTCAATAGGTTTTAGCATATTCAACAATGATATCCATTTTTTCTGCTGTCAGCTTTGATGGCTTGCCTTGTTTAGCTGAGTCATCATAACAAGAAATGAAAAAGATATTGATTTGAGCTTTAGTTCTGTTCTGAAACCATTTGTACAGTATGGCAAGTGTTGTTTCAAAGTCAAATTGTATTTCACCAGTGATACAAAACCACGCAGCTAAAAAGCCCTAATTCCAAAAAAAATGCAATGTAAATTCAAGTACTGGAATTAGAAACTCAAAATAAAGCAAAATATATATGCTCCATAAAAAAAGAAGTTATGTCTTACCATAACATTCCATCTATGTTGTTGATCTTCTTCCATTCATTACTGATGGGTTCGGTTCTGAGCCCTCGGAACCATGTTGGCCAAATACCAAGCTCACGTACACCAAAAACTCTCGAGCTAAGTTGCTACCCACAATGCCCTTCTCCCAATTACCTCAGATCAAGTTTGCCAAAGACAATAGATAGCAGCAGAGGCCATTTATATGCAAAGAAAAACCCTGAGATACCACCAGGACCCATAAGATCCGCCAGGAGCCTATGGAGGGGGACGGAGGGAGGGATATGATGAATGGAAGAAGATCAACAACATAGATGGAACCTGATGGTAAGACATAACTTCTTTATCTAATGTTGTTAATCTTCTTCGCACTCATTATTGATGGGACAGAATCCCAAGCTACCTGATATACCTTGGTGGCCCTTATGGTAGAACATTCCTGAGCACCATAGAGCCAAAGGCAGCTATTCCTCTAGAAATCACATCCAATTTGTAATGCTTGATGAAGGTGTGTGGTTTAGCCCAAATAGCTGCTGTGCAGATATCATCCATAGAGGTTCTAGAATGAAAGGCTACCAAGGAAGCTACAGCCCTAGCTGAATGAGCTTTGATAGTGTGAGGTCTGGTTTCATTAGCACATGAATATGAAAAGGATATACAATCTCTGAGACACTTAGATAAAGTGACTTTAGAAATGCCATTTCCCATTCTGGGACCAGAGAAGGAAATAAAAAGTTGGTCAGACTTACGAAAAGGTTTTGTCCTGTCCAGGTGGAAATGTAATTGCCTATGTACATCCAAAGAATGTAGACAGTATTCACCTTTGTTAGAAAAATTGGGGAAAAACACTGGGAGTTCAATAGACTAGTTCATAGAGAACTCAGACACCACTTTGGGCAGGAAAGATGTATTAGTGCGTAGAGATACTCTGTCTTTATGGATTATGAGATAAGGCCTATTGACACACAGGGCCTGTAGTTCTGAAACCCTTCTGGCAGAAGTGACAGGAACCAAAAAGAGAGATTTCCAAGACAAAAATTTGATATCGCATTTGGCAGTAGGTTCAAAGTGGGACTGGGACAAGGTCTGCAGTACAAGTGATAAATTCCATGTTTCTAACGGGCATTTGAGTGGAGGTCTACTGAGAAACACTCCTTTAAGAAAGGTTTTACAAAGTTGAGTGGACATAACTGGCGTGCCTTGTAAACCGTTGTGAAAATTGGAAATTGCTGCTAAATGAACTCATATAGTAGATGCAGACACTCCATGCTCGAAAAGTTCAGATAGATATTGAAGGATAGAAGAGGTAGTGGCCAAAAAGGGGTCCAATCCTCATTTTGCAGACCAGGAAGAAAACCTTTTCCATTTATCTCTTTAAAGTTTCCTAGTGGATGGTTTGAGAGGCCAGAATTATGTCACGAACATTAGAAGGCAGGGCTTCTTGCCTGGCGACTAATAGAAGTGGAGAAGCCAAGCTGTCAGCTTGAGAGTGGATAAGTTTGGTTGTGTCAGCCCTTGGGGGTGAGAAACTAGGTCTGGATGGGCATTCAGAATCCATGGAGGCTGTATCAGGTGAGGCCGGAGAAAGGACGAACCACACTTGACGGGGCCAGAACTGAGCAATGAGGATCACTTTGCATCTCAACCAAGTTGCTTTCTTTAGAAATAGAGGTATCAAGGGGATCAGAATGTAGGCGTATAGGAGATCCGTGGGCCAATCATGGGACAGAGCATCTCTCGGTGACTCCCCCTCCAGGGGAAGTAGGGCAAAGTAGCTGCTGCATTTGTCGTTCATGGGAGAAGCAAAAAGATTGCAGCAAGGCTGGCCCCATCGGCTGAAAATCTCTGCCACTATCTTGGGATTGAGAGATCACTCATGGGGGAGCAGAATGCACCTGCTCAACCTGTCCATGATCAGGTTGGACTTCCCAGGGATGTGCATTGCTATCAGAAAATGGTTGGAAGATATCACCCATTGCCAAATTCCCATGGCCTCCTGGCACAGGGGATATGACCTGGTTCATCCTTGTTTGTTGATGTGCCAGACTACTGATATATTGTCTGACTGAATTGCAATAGTTCCAGAGGGGAGGAGTGGGTGGAGTCCTTGCAACGCTAATAGCACCGCTCTTAACTCCAGAACACTTATGTGCAGATCAGCCTCTAAAGTTGACCACATGCCTTGGACTGTCTTTCCCTGAGAATGGTCCCCCCACCCAATCAGGGAAGCATCCGTGGTCACCATGGTGCAGGGCTGGGGATACTGAAAGGGACAACACCACAATTCCGCTTCTGGCCTCATCCACCAAAGAAGATCCTGCCTGCACAAATTGGTTATGAGAATCTGTGAGTCTAGAGGATGTATGTTTGCAGACCACTGTGTCAGGAGGAGCCATTGTAAGATCCTCATGTGTAACCTCACAAGGGAAACTATAGGGATGGCTGCAGCCATAGACCCCAGCGCCTGAAGGACTTCCCTTGCTGACACTCTCGTTGGACAGAGTATCACATGCACTTGCAATCTTAGTCTCTGGAGTTTGTGGGCTGGATGAGATACCAGACAAGAATGAGTGTCGAGAACTGCCCCTATAAATTCCAGTTGTTGAGTGGGGTCTAGGTTGGACTTTTTCCAGTGTTGCAGTTATGCCTAGGTACTCCGCTAGAGAAAGGGTGTATTGGAGAGCCATTGTCAGGAGATGCTTGGTTGAGGCGGAGAGGAGCCAATTGTCCAAATATGGAAACACCTGGAATCCTCGAAGTCTCAGATGAGCTGTTGCCACTGCTAAGCATTTTGTGAACACTCTGGGGGCCGTCAAGAGACCAAATGGCAGGGTATGAAACTGATAGTGATTGGCTCCTAGCTGGAAGCGAAGGAGACTCTTGGAGCACTTGTCCATTTTGATGTGGTAATAAGCATCACAGAGGTCTATCGAGCACATCCAAGCATCCTCCCTCAGAAAGGGGAGGCTGGATTGAATAGTAACCATACAGAATTTGGTTTGAACAACTGATTTAAGTGGCTGAGATCCAAGATGAGTCTCCAGTCCCTGGTCTTTTTTGGCACTAAAAAGAATCTTGAGTAAAACTCGGATCTGCATTGGTCTGGAGGGATTGGTTGGATAACTCTTTTTTGACATAGCTTCAATATTTCTGAAGCTGCTTCTTCCCTTTGGTAGGGTGGAACATCTGGAAGGTTTTTGGGAGGTTTGGGAGGGGAGGATAGAGGGATGTAGTAGTCTCTGGAGATTATGCTCTGCACCCATCAATCATTTGTAATAGCGCACCAGGCAGCTTGGTGCAGAGAAAAACAACCCCCGACTGCTTCCAGAGGAAAGCAATTGGGAAATGCTTTAGGAGCACTGATAAGACTGCCCAGAAAAGGAATCTCTGAAGTCTTGATTCCATGGACCCCCCTCTGCCCCTGAATGGGCATCTTCCACCATTGTTACCCCTCTGCCGCTGGGGGATTCCTCGCCACATGCATTTTGAAAAGGGCCCTGTGATTTTTTATGCCACATTTTCCCACTCCTCTGGTTCCTGGTATAGGAACGTTGAGGTTTGGAGTAACGCAGGTCAATGGCAGACAGGGTCTTTCTATCTTGTTCACACCTGGCCAGAGTGTCTTTCACTTTGGAACCAAACAAGGCTGATGGCTCAATAAGGGCTTTTAAAAAGGAGGACTTGAAGTAGTCCGCGAGGTCACATATGCACATCCAGGCATGACGCCTCATAACAATGCCTGCACCCGCAGGTCTAGATGCCCCTTCGGTTGCATGAGACAGCAACCTCATGGACGTGTTGGATATGAACTCAAGGGTGGCAAGTTAGGAGGCAACCTTGTCTCGCACCTCGTCGGAAACTTGACCTGAGAGAGTTCCAGAAAGCTCAGTGATTAGATCTTTTTGGAGTCTCGTGAAATGTGCCAGGTAATTCAGGGACCTAACAGCAAAGGTTGCTGAAGCAAAAACTCGCTTCCCCAGTCTGTCCACTGCCCGAGACTCTCTGTTGAGGGGGTGAAGAGTAGGACTTTCTTCTGCTAGGTCCTTTTTAGTGGCCGCCGCCACAACCATTGTGTCAACTGGCAACCCCTTAGACCAGTGTGGATGCTCCTCAGGGGGTAGTATTTTATTGGGTCTCCTCGGGATGGCCTGTATGGAGTCAGGGTTCCACCAGGCATGCTGCATGATCATTTGTACCAGCTCGTCAGTAAGTGGGGTCACCCAAGAAGTAGAAGGCTGGGAGCAAAAAGCCTGCAGGAACACGGATTCACCCAAGGAGGGATTGGAGGGCTTCCAGCCACCCCTCTGTTTTAAAATTTCAAGGATGTCTCCAAACAGGATATCATCTGGGGGGGGTGACTGTGGAGACCCCACCCCATTATCATAATCTGTGTCCTCAGTCAGTGACTCTTCAGGCGAGTCGATGTGCTTCCTCTTGCATGACTTCTTCTGAGGAGGTTCCTCAGTGGGCATTTCTAAGGAAGACTCGGAGGAAGGGGCATCCCGGACAGGGATATCCTGAGGCTTTTCCCCCCGGTGTCCCGGGGAGGTGGCCCATGGTAGCTGTAGCTCAGAGGGAGCAGAAGGGAGTTTCGACATTGGTGGAGTGCCTCCGGAGGCAAGCACTCTCTCCATCATCCGGAAAGCAGGCCCACCTGAAGAAGAATGGGAGCCTGGAACTGAGTAAGACAGCCTCGGAACCAGGGTCACACCCTGCAACATTGGACCCACTCCCAGAGATGGAGCCTCCGGCCAGATCGGAGCTGGTGAAATTCCTGGAGCCGAGGACGGCACTGATAAGGTACTCAGTACCGTGCCCTGAACCGAGGAATCTACCCCCCCCAACCATCAGATGGAGGAAGGGATGGTTCCGACAGAACCGAAAACCAAAGAGTCGCCCTCGGGGCCTCAGTGACAGGCACTGTCAGTCCCAAGGGGGGGTTCCACCACAGTTGTCGGGACAGAGAGCTTCAGTACCGGGAGGTCCAAAGGAGGAGAATACGTGGGAGTACTGGGAAGGACATCACCCGGTCCCAAATGAGGATGAGTCTTAGGCCCATACGGAATCCCTCTGGCTGTCAACAGCTGATCCAACAAGTGCACCACATCGTGTTCGGATAGGCTCCTGGTGGACCTAGTGGATACTCCTGAAGGAGAATCTGGCCAGTCCAAGAAGGTGCTATAAGCATGTCCTGCAAATGGGTCCAGAGAAGGAGAGTATTGGGTCCATGGTGTCTGAGAAAATGGCACCATGGTCTCTAGTTTGGAGACAGGTAGCAAGGGCGAGGATATTGTCGGCACTGATGGGGCACTTGTAATCATAGGTATCAGTTCCTAAGAAGTCGGCACCGAAGATGGAACTGGAGCAATTAAGGATGGTGCCATAGTCAAAACAGTCAGTGCCAGAGGTAGCTTCAACACTGAGGTACTAGTTGTCACTGGAACAGTAAAAGGCATCCCAAAAGAAGGCAGAGCAGAAGACAAGCCCATAGTAGTCGGAGATGAAGAAGGAGCTCTGTGCTCTGATGAAGTCTTGTGGGCCTTATGCTTAGAGGTCTTACCTCTTGGTCACCAAAATGTGAGGAGGGATCAGAATGTGGCCGTTTTTTGTGTTTAACTGGAGAGATTGAAGCCTCTGACACAGAAATAGCCTCTGTGAAAGGAGTAGGTAGAAGGCCTTTCAAGATTAACTTATTTTTTCGTTTGTTCAGCATCTGCTGACTAAAACTCTGACATAACTGACAGGGAGGTTCCACAGATAAATGTCAAACCCCCAGACAATAAACGCAGACATCATGACTATCACTGTTGGGTAGTTTACCATTGCAGGAGGTGCAATGTTTAAACCCCGATGTCCCCTTCTTATCGGACATATTTATCCAAAAACAACACACACACACACACACACACACACACACACACACACACACACACACACACACACACACACACACACACACACACATGCACACAGAAAGTAGAAGGAAAGGAAGATACCAGTGATGGTATTAAGAGATAACACAACGGTAGGAGAGGGCGTTACCAACAATGGTAAAGAATTACCCAAAGGGGAGAGCTAAAGTGAGAAGATTAGGCTAGATGGGGAGCAATAAGAATAGAAAGGGTATATATTTCGCTTAGCTGGAGAGCTCAAGTGAAGCACGGCTAAATGACTATGGGGCAAACGAGATCTGAGGTAATTGGGAGAAGGGCATTGTGGGTAGCAACTTAGCTCGAGAGTTTTTGGTGTATGCGAGCTTGGTATTTGGCTGACACGGTTCCGAGGGCTTGGAACTGAATCCAATAATGATGAATGGGAAGAAGATTAACAACATTAGATCATGGGTTTATATAGCTATTAAAGCTTTTCTCACACAAGACTTCTTAGGATTTCTAAAAAAAACATATGATCATTCACAGTTTAAATATTGCCTCAATAAAAGATAATCAGATGAAAAATGCCTGACAGATAATTAATAATTAAAACTGACCAATCAAACTACCTTTTTACACAAAGGTTCATTTAAATCATAAGATCCACAGATCCAACAGAATCTGTTAGTCAGAATCACAGAGTAATTGCTTATTATCCAAATCAACAACTCTTTTATTTTGTGCAGTGCAGCAAGTCTAAGCCCTGAAACCATTTTACAGTAACCCGATCTCTCGTGTTCAGCTTGCCAAGATTCTCAGTTCCCTTGGTGATGGAGTCCATATATCAACACTCTCTACTCTGACACCTTACTAACTGTCATTTTCAAATGTACTTCCTACTCATGTCATCGCCCCTCCTACTTGCAACCTGTCTCATTCCAGCTGTACCATCCAGTTCTTTGCACTGTCCCTGCTGGCTGCCTCCCTTCCAATACTGCATTTCTGTCTCCTGTAGTCTTCTTACAGGCCATTCTTGCTCACATTTCTCTTGTTTCCTTTAGTCCAATTCTCACCCTTCTGCTGAGTCCTCAACTTTTCTTTTGCTGTATTCCTGCTGTATCCTGTTGATCTTTCCTCTGTGCTGTTCCCACAGTGAACACCACTTTCCTGCCCAACTCCCTGCTCTGTTATCCAACTCTTCCACCCCTGCTCACATAACTGATACACCTAATGAATGTCTCCCACCACTGGCATCTTACACTGCTCATTTTTGGCTATATCTAACTGCCCCCAATTCTTAGTCAACATATCACTCACGCCATAAACTCCTCTGACTCATAACCATCTCTTCTGTTTGACTCTTCCTTCTTCCTCCAGTCTGGCTCTGAGTGCCTCTTCCTTTTCACCTCCCTTCTGCTCTTCCTCTTTTACTGCCTCCAGTATAGCTACTTTCTCTTTCTTTCTCTGTCCTTCATGATGAGATTCTTTTTCTTGCAATCTCTTTCCTACATGTATTTCCATTTGTCTCTCTTCTCCTTTCTTTCTTCCTTCTTGCCTATCTCCTGTCCACTGTTTCCTTCTACTATCCTCCGTTCTGCTGTCTACATGCTTTTACTCATATGAATGGCTTTTCTGATGGCCTCCTCTTTCTAGTGTGTCCCTTTCCTGCCTTTTAAAATATTCCATTCCTTCTCCTGACTTCTCTGCTATCCTTTGCTGCCTTTTGCAGTCTTTTTTTTGTCAAAAAACAATCTATTGCCATCTTTAGTTTCTGTATTCTCCCTTAAGCTTTTCCCCCCATTTTCTCATAGATTTTATGTCTTTTAACATACTAAAGTCCTAAGCCAAACACTTACATCGCAGATTTTTATTTTTTATTTTTTCACCTACAGTGCACATTGAGCAAAGTACCTACCCCTCACCTTCCCATCTCATCCAACTCGCAAGGCTTCCTTTCATCAATCTCATGTTGTCTTCTTAGATATCTTCTCATTTTTTTGTTTTATCACCTAGTTAGACCCATCCACCCTTGTCCTTGTGGCAGTGATCATGAATAAAAATGAGGGCATAAAGGACCAGACCACTTATCTAACTTACAAAAATTAAGTAATTCATTCATTCATTCATTCATTCATTCATTCATTCATTCATTCATTCAGTCTCATTCATTTATTCATTCAGTCATTCACTTGTTCATTCATCCTTTCTCCATTACCTATTTTGTATTGCATGGAGCCCTATGATTATGTGGATAAATGTCATATGACTGAACAATTAAAACATCAAACTTCACTTCTTTGAGATGAGAGCATTGAATATCTTAATCATCAAAAGCGGCATCAGCAAATCTCACCACATTGAATAGCAATAGTTGGCCAAGAGCTGCACATCAATTGAAAAAATATATATACATATTTACTCCTATCAAGCTATACATACCAAAAGTAACAAGTAAGATGCTAATGTCGCAGCTGTTGGCCAACATTTGCTATTTGATGTGGTGAGATTTGCTGATGTCGGCTTTCGATGCTCTCGTCTCTCTGAAGTGAGGTTCAGTGTTTTAATTGTTCGAGCATATGACATGAATCCAATTATGCTCCAATATTAGGAAAAAGGCAACCTAGTTAAGCTCTGCTCTAGTATGAGACCTGATATTAACAGCACTTAGAAAGGTGCTTAACAATTGTTAAAAACCTAAGTGCTGTTAATTTGTGGTCTCTGAGAGAAGTACTTAACTAGCTTGTCTTTTCACAATATTGAAGTGTAATCACTAAATACTGATAGTGCTCTCTAGGGGGCTTTACTGGCTTTCAAATCTGATAAAATACTTAACACTTTTTTTTTTTTTTTTGTAATCAGTAGTACATGGAACAGATAAAGTTCCATGCACTAGAAAGAATTATGATCGGGTTATCCATTTAAGTTCGGGTTTCTGGTCATAACCCTTTATTACATATTCTATACATGCATGCCAAGATCTATTTATTTATTTATTTATTTTTATTACATGCATCTGGAACATTACTCCTCAGGCCTCCTCTGAAAATTGGCTTTGTTCCAAGTCAGACCCTCCCAGTAAACAAATGTTAAATAAATAAGTATCAATTGATTCACTTAATACTGGCTCCATTAAAAAAGGATTGTGTGTATCAAAATGGAGAACAATTAAATTGCACCATTAAAAAAGGATTGTGTGTATCAAAATGGAGAGCAATTAAATTAAGACAGACTTACCTGAGCTGAAAAGGGAGATATATCCAGGATATGAAACAAGACTGAAAGAAAGAGAGACAGAGAAAAATAAACAGAAATGGTATACAGGGAGTAGGAAGACTGGGGAGAGGGTAAAGAAATGATTTATGTAAAGACAATATATTAAAGTGTGGGCATCTTAAAGAGGTTAGCACATTAGACAGGTGAATAGACTTAAAAAAGTATTCATAGTGGTCTGAGTACCAAAGACAAATTTAAGGATGTTCTTAAACATATAGAGGACAGCACAGGTCCTGGTACTTGTAGGTCGGAAATTCTATAGTCTAAGAATGAAGACACTGTGAAACAAATCACTCTTTCTTTGGTAGATCTGGGGAATAATCATGAGATTTTTTTCACTGGCTTTCAATAGTCTCCTGCACTTGTGTAAAATAATATTATATGATCCAGATTGATCAAATGAAGGAGTACATGGCTTGAACAAAAGTGCTGGTGTGTATTCTTAGTTTCAGCCTATGCCAGATCTGGGACTGTACAACTTTGATATGTAACAAAATAAATTGTGATAGGAACAGAAGAAGACAGTGGAAAATGTGAGGAAACATAAAGCAAGGAGGAAAGAAAAAATGAAATGTATCAGTAGAAATGCGTAAAGTGAAGACAACTGGTCTGACTATGGAGGCATAAATGAAATGAAAATGGAAACATGCATAACAGAATCGGGAAGAGACCAAAAAGCCCCCAAGGATGCCAGGAAGAACGTTGCATACATCATCTGGATGGCCATTGTGTCCCTATGAAATATAGACAAAGGTGTTCTAGATTGGAAAATATATTCTTCAACAGCATTTTGGTGGCAAAGAATAATTCTGGATGCTACTGTACTGCAGAAAGTAGTAGCATTTTAGAATTTAGATATCAAGTAGAAATACTAAATTAAATTACAGATGAATAATAAGCCAGGAAGATACCAGAGAAAAGCATGCATATATGAAGGGATAACGAATATCTAAACAGGAACGTGTCCAAGGAAGAAGAAAAGAAACTCAAGGAACTGTGAGAAGATAAAGTACAACAGTGGTGTGTGAAACATTGGCAAACCTATACTCCTTAGAAACCGGAGTAGTGTCCATACAACTGGAAGATTGCACCAACAGACTCCCTTGTACATGGGTAGTTCTGAGAAATTGTCAGTTAATAACAGGCCCATCTACCTGTTTTCATTCCCAAGGATATGTATGACAAGGATTATATGATTCACATGGATGAACATTGTGATTGTCTTTCATTTTACAGACAGACAAGAATATGGTTCTGTGTAGTAGATGGGAGTTAATATACTAAAATTAAAGGTTATGCACTTTGAAGGTAGGAAAACAGTAAAAAAAGCTGGGGGATGGCCCTAGAAAACAGATAAAATGGAACTAGGATTTATAATTATCACTCTGTTGAAGTACATAATATAAAATAAAAAAGACTATTCTGAAGATCAACAAGATACTATATTGCTTACCTAGAGAAATGGACGCTAGAAATGTAGATTTTATTTTCCCACTGCCAGAGGCAGAAGAAAGACCATATATGGAGTGTTGTCTCTAATGACCAGACAGTGGAGGAGACAGTCAAATATAGTACAGAGTATGCAATAAAGATTTACCAAATTGTTGAGAGGGATGGAGAGATTGAATTATGAGGAAAACCCTGACAACTTGCCATGTACACAGTGGAATTCAGAAGAGCAGGTGGGGAGGTGAGATAAGATATGGATATACCACGTTATCTTGTTTTGAGTTGAAAGGGTGAAGCTGAAGAAGGGATGGGGAAAGAGACATAAAGCAACAAAAGTGGAACATCCTATATAGTATGTACTTTTTCATTACAACAGAAGAATTGTTTTGCAAAGCATTGCTCAAAGCAGTGGTAGACTGAAGGTGTGATCCTTGGAACAAGAAAAATCTAAGTGCAAATTGGGTGAACATATTCTTAATGTAAGACTATGATGTCTTGGAGTATTTTCCCCTACTCCAATGTACAATGATCTTGGAGTCAGTACGTATAAATAACAGGGTTATAATGGGGAAACAGATGCAGGGTAGCAGTGAGTTTACAGATTTTTTGTGATAGTCACATTTTACCTTTCAGAGTATCAGGACATCAGAACTCTTGGTATCAGGTCTCACACTTCTGATACACAGCCAGCCGTACCACTCAGGCTCACTGGGTACTTTGTATGCTTTTTTACATTAAATTATTTGTATTTGAAAACAGATTTTAAAAATATGATAGAACTAGGAAAGAAAGAGATATGGAAAAGAATGGAAATTATTGGTAGGGTTGACAAAAGTTAAAGTATTGCAGGAGAAGGAGAATCTCACAGAACATGAGGACAAGAGGTGAAACTGTTGAGTGCCAAATGAAAACTAGGAGAGCATTTGGATAATTGGCATGAGTTTAGAAAGATTGTTGTTGAGCAAGTCTTTTTTGATAATAACTTCAGAGTACAAAAAACTCCTAGAACAAAGCCTTAGGCAACAGAAAGCAGAAAGGGTTGTTGCCATACTTAAGGAGACTATGATAAGATATATAACCACATATAGTATAGAGATATTAGAAAAAAAATAAAATTTTATAAAAATGTGTATAAAGCAAAGGAAAGGGGAAACTGAGAAAAGATGCAAATGGAAAAAGAGGAAGATGTGGTTCACGAGTTAATAGCTAAGATAGGAAGGGATAAAATAAAAATGGAGATGTAATAAATCATCATGGAAGTCTCCATGAACAGATGGGATTCTTGTGGAAGTCTGGAAGTTAGGAGGGAAGAATGTTATAAAGAACTAGAATATTTTGTTTAACAATATTTTAATAGAAGGAACAGTACCAGCATTTTGGAGAAAGGTGTGGTGTCTTTATTACTCTAAGAGGGCAAAGAACCATAAGACCCAAATTCATACAGACCATTTTCAATTTAAAACTATGATTATGAAATGTTTTTGTCAATACTAGTTAAGAGAATGGCAAAAATGATAAAAAAATGGGTCAATGACGGTTTTGTGGAGGGGAGGCAAATGTTTGGCAAGATTAATAGAACAATGAAGATCCACAGGGAAGCAGAATATAAGAAAACATCACTATTGTTGGTGGGTCTTGATGCACAGAAAGCATTCCATAGAGTAAACTGGAATTTTATCAGTAAGACAATGGTAAGACAATGGTAATATATGCATTCCTTGATAGAACAACATTGTTAAAAAGGAGGATATATGAAGAGTCACAGACAAGATTTAAGGTGGGAGGGTTTCCCTCCAACAAAGTCTGTTTGAACAGAGCTACCACAAGGGAATGCCCTCTTTTCCTTTTGTTATTTGCTTTACAGTTAGGGCCATTAACAAAGAAAATAAGGGACTCACAAATTCAAGGATATAACTGGTACAGCATTCAAGAAGAGTTTGCTTTATTTAAAGATGATACTATTTTATACTTAATAAATCTAGAGAAGGACATTTTGGAGTTGTGGAAAATTTTAAGACAGCTTCAGTTCTTTTTGGGACGTAAAAATTAATAAAAGCAATACAAATTACAACAGTCATAAGTTCATAGGTGAATACTAGGCCGGCTGCCCTAAATGGCCATTTTATGCTAGCCAATAATTGGAGGTCAAAATCAAACCTTTATATTGTGTCTTTAAGGTGAAGACCTTAACCATTATGCCAAACCCGCTCCCCTGTAAAGTATGTATCTACACATTAATTTGTTTATCAATACCTGTATTTCTGGGAACATGATAAAGTGAAGTATTTAGGTGTAAGGACTGAAAAGGATTCTATTATGGTAGTCAAAATAACAGTAGGAGGACATTTGTATTGCTCCAAAATATACAACAAAGTCCAAAAGATTTAGGCTTTTACAAGGAAGGGCTTGGATAGGTATTTTTATACCTCAAGCATATATTAGATAATTTTTTAACAGCTGGATAGCAAATGTTAGAGGTGTGATAGGACAAAGGCAGGTGGTTTGGAATGCAAGTATATATGTGCGTGTACGCGCGTGCATGTGTGTGTGTGTGTGTGTGTGTGTGTGTGTGTGTGTGTGTGTGTGTGTGTGTGTGTGTGTGTGTGTGTGTGTGTGTGTGTGTGTGTGTGTGTGTGTGTGTGTGTGTGTGTGTGTGTGTGTGTGTGTGTGTGTGTGTGTGTGTGTGTGTGTGTGTGTGTGTGTGTGTGTGTGTGTGTGTGTGTGTATATATATATATATATATATATATATATATATATGGGTCTACTTCAAAACATGGAGAGCCCACAATATCGAAGACCAAATCATTGAGAAGAAAGCATCAAAACCTCACTTCAGCAAACAACCAAATCTTCAAATCCTTTCCCAGGGTAAGTAACCACTCATGCCACAACTAATGAAAATGAAACCGTACCATCCCGAACCCACCAAGGTGGGGGGCTATACCCCCCCACCCCCTAACTAAATATACCAACTCTGAGATCACACTACAGTTGGGAAAAGGGCAAAGTCCACCTTGTTGGCCAACAGGTTACTTACAGTGAGAATGGATTCGATGATACAGTCGTTTGCTGAAGTGAGGTTTTGATGTTTTCATTCAAGAATTTGGTTTTCGATATTGTGGGCATTCTATGTTTTCAGGTAGACCCATATATATATATATATATATATATATATATATATATATATATATATATATATATATATATATATATATATATATATATATATATATATATACACATATATTTATATATATATATATATATATATATATATATACAGATATATATATATATATATATATATATACACACACACACACACACACACACACACACACACACACACACACACACACACTGATATATACATGTACATTTAATGGGATGGAAGATTTTAAAGATTGCTTACAGAGTACATTTTCAGAAGTGCTGGGGGAGCAAAGAGATTGTAACCAAGGAAATGATTATTTTCAGCTGGGATACAGGATCTGAACTGTCTAGATGAAGTAAGATTTTACAAAATGTAATGCTATTCACTGACAAAAAACAAATACTAGAAAATCAAAATCAAAATCTAAACCAACTATAACTAAAGTATTGAAAATTGTAAAAGAGATAAAAAACCTGGAGGTAGGCCTTAAGAAAAGTGAACAAGCAAAGTACATAGAAGTAAATGGAGTTTGTGGGAACAGTATATGCAAAATAATGTTCAGGATGAGTGAAGTTTAAGGGAAGGTAAGATTTGTTATTAAAAAGAAAACGTATTCTATGTGAACAAAATAACAGAAATGTTGCTATGATTTGATTTCCTTCCTGTTACTCTGTGTGTGCCCATGTCACTTAAAAAAATCTCATGTTTAATAAAGGTATTTTCAAAAAAGTTTAGCTTTCATCTGTGCTCCAGTATTTGTATATACTATTACAAATGTAAAGATAAAAACACACATACAGTACAACCCTTTATAAATATAATAATAATAATAAAACAGTCATTAATAGAGCTTATAAGGGAAATGATACTATCTTTAACCCTCCCTCAACACACACATTTTCTTCAGTTTAGAAATGATGCTATGTTTCTTTTAAAAAAATGAAATTTACAGGCATGTCTAAGTATACTGCTTTTTTTTGTTTATTTTATAAAAGGTTTGACCCACTTCAAAGCAGTTAACAATGTACTTGAGAGCACAGTTCACTGCTGACAATGTACCATAAGGTACTAAAATTTTCAGGCAGGGTAAAGGGAGGGGAGCTACAAATTACATTATGCAGATCACCTCTCCCAATATCTTCCTGAGTTCTCTTCTCTTATTTAAATGTTTTATTTTCTTTCAAAATCTATCAGCCTTTCAAAAGTGTTACTTCGGCTCTCATTGTTTAAACTACATTTGCCTATAAACCCATAATAAGCTTGTATTTTTCACATTAATTTTGTCTATGAGGTTCTAAATGTCAGTACACTGGATACATCCAAAGAGATCTCCATTGCAAATTAAGTCATTTAATTAGTCCACCACTGACATTTTACTTTCAATGTCACAAGTGTATTATGCAGAACAAGTTCTTGTACCACTAACAAAAGAAAGCTGCTATCTAGAATTTACTTATGTAGTACATTTCTTACCATCAGCAACATGATTGTCTGTTATACAACATTCTTCTCTTCATGTCTGTATACATGTATGGCTTTAGTCATTCACTTTGTTATCATGAGAAGCACTTATGAAGAAATGATTAATCTAGTTCCAGACATAAGAACTAGTACATAGATCTCACTCACCAGTATTTTACAATACCCCTAATTTTTTTTAACTTTTCATTTCTTATTCTCTCCTTCACAAATCTATACTTACTAATCTTCTGATGTGTGTGCTCATTCCTATTAGCTGCCTGCCATGGTGCTCATGATAAACTCATTCGTATTACTTATCTATAACTTAAAAAAATGAAATGTGGGCATCCCTCAGATTTGGGCCTGGGACACAGCTCTTGATTACCCCTGTGATGGCACACCTCTCCCTATTAGTGACTGCTGTCTGAAGTAATCATTAAAAATCAAGTTTATTCTGTACTAACATAGCCGTTTTAATTTACTTTCATAGGCTTATTTTAATCATGCTTTTCTTACATGGCTATGGAAGGCATGGGGCATGGTTGAAATGCATGACAAAAGTAGACTGAGCTATGTTTGTGACACAAAGGGATGGTCTTGCTTTAAAGAGACAGCAACAGGAAGGGAAATTCAACAATCTGGTTTAAGAATAAGAGTCTAGGCCACATTTGCTGGCTACCTTAATGATAACCTTCCAAAAAAGGCAGCTTCTACTGAACAAATGGTATAGTATACAAAAATAAATAAATAAACAATAACAATTTGAGGATGCATATACCCATGCATGCCCTGTAGGAATGACACCTCAAAATCTGTCATATTTCTGAATATTATCTCCAAAACAAGACTGCAAAAGAATCATATTTCTCATGACAGTAATAGGAAACTAAATATGTCATAACCTGTAACATCAAATTCTGGCATTTACCATCTAGTGCACTAGATGCTGTGCTAAAAAAGCACAACAGAACAGGCACAGGTTACCCTGGGTTTGTACTTCATGCCGCAAGGGCTAACATGATTACAACAAGTACCCCTGTTCAGATGTCCCTGCTGGTCATACCTCTCAAAATCTTAGAGCAAGAAATTTAGACAAAGCCATACATAATGGGGAGACAAAGGCCCAAAAATAGGGACAATTTTTAAATATTGCTCTTACAAACTTAGAAAGTTGGTAGAATAACACATTTTGCATAGCATGCATTTTCTGAAAGGTATGAAGTCTGTAACACAAATGTCTATCATTATTTTCTAACTTCAGTCCTTAATGATCTGCCACTAATTTGCCAGAAAACCACAATTCTATGAAAAACAGACCAAAAATATGAGGCAAAAGTCTGGACATTCTGTGAAAATCTGTACAGTTGAGAGATATGCCTACACTAAGTGTACATCGTTCTGTGTGAACAGGCAACACAAGTATAAATAACACCTTCTCCTACAAATTTTAGTTTCCTACTGATTTCCTTGAAACATTAAATATCATGGGGTAATTCATAAAGGTTACTGCAAAGTGAAGGATATGGTATAGGTTCATAGGTTCATAGGTAGGTACTAGGCTATCGGCCCTAGGGCCTATACAAGCCTAGCCAAAAAGGTACCCTGGCTTTCCCTACCCAAGAAAATTATTTTCCTGTGCCCCTGTCAAGCAGAACCACCGAAGTGATCCCCGGGGTGAATTTCCTATTACCCATCCAATCATCAAGATTTTTCTTGAAGAGTGCTAATGAGGAGCTCTGTTTGACATAGATAGGTAGTATGTTCCAGAGTATGGGAAGTCTCTGGGACAGACATCTATCCCTCCAGCATGTTCCGTTTATTGTGGTGACAAGGTTTAGGTCCCTAGAGCGTGTAGCTCAGAGGGATTGGGATTTCTTTAAGTGGAGCATGTCCAACAGCTCTGGGTTTGACATAGCTTTGTATAGAGTACATAAAAAGACATAAAAATATATATTGGTGTACTAAGCGCTTTCACCCGTCTGTTTGTAGGGCATCTTCAGAGTACAAAACTGTTCTACTTAGCTGCAGTTTAAATAGTTACCAGTTAATTAATTGCTCTAATCAACATAACTGATTGTGAAAAGGAATGGATTAATTAATTAGGTAAATAAATAAATTAATAAATGAATGAATAAATACATAGAGTCTTCACTTAATAATTAGATCTGTCACACAACCTTAAAACGTTAAAACCTTGCTATAAAACACTTATAAATGTTGAAATTTCTTAAAAATATATGTAATTCTTTAAACAATAATGTGTATATAAATATATATAACTAGTTATACCAAAATGTAGTGTTGAATTAATAAATACAAAAGTAAGCCTGTGTGTTAATTTATGTAAACAATTATATATATATAGAATGTATAAAATATATAAAATATATAAAAAATATATATATTGTTTAAATTGTTTACAATGTATAAAAACCTGTTGCACCAATTTACATATGCAAATACATAAAATGTACACAAATTTATATATGCAAATTTATATATGCAAATAAATAAATAGAATATACACAAAAAATTACACAATAAAAAATTATAATAAATAGTAATAAATTATAATAAGTTGTAATAAATAATATATAAATTTAAATATAAATATAACTATGAATATGAATGTAGATACAAAATATATATGCGTTGTAAAAAATAAAATATGAAATATAAATTATGTATAAAATGTATATATTTCTTATATTACAGTTTGGACATAACATATATATAAAAACTAATAAATATTGCATAATTATGAAAAACATGTATAAAAAATCTGTATATAAAAAAATCTGTATATAAAAAAATGTGAGTAGTAAATACATGTTGTTCTGATTCTATCACTATACCTTAAACATTTTTTGAAAAAGTATTTGTAATTATGTGTGTTGATAATTGTTAATACATAATCACACCATTTATGTATATGATAATACACATGATAATGTTACGTTATATATAAAAAGATTTCAATTTTAAAATACTTGAAATAGAAATAGAACCGTTCAGACCAGGTGTTGTGTCTGCATTTAACCTAAGTTGCCATAAACACTCCTTAGTCAGTAATAAGTTGTCAAGGTCACCTCCCTTTTCATATTGACTAGGAATACGATCTATAACAAAAAACACAAATCTCTTAAATTGTTCACATTTAATACTGTGGACATATAGAGCGTTAGTTATCCTTTTGTTTCTAATGTCCCTGTTGTGTTCTAATATCCGATCTTTTAGCCTTCTATTTGTTTTTCCCACATAATAAGCTGCACAGGAAATACATGTTGCTAAATAGATGACTCTCTTAGTGTCACAGTTGACATAACCGGGACATTGAATTGACCTATCGTATCCCTGAATCATAGTGTAAGGACCATCCTTAATGAATTTGCAGCTTCTGCATAACCCACATTTACTCATTTTTGATACACAAAATGATTTGATATGTTCACTACCTTCCATGATTCCCTTTAAGTTCTTTCCTCTACTATAGGTAATCTTGGGGTTGTCACCTATGATTTCTGTAATTTCTGGGTTATTTGAAAAAACACATGTCCAAGTGTCTTGTAATAACTTTATTATGGTGTTAGATGCTTGATTATATGGTAAAATAAATCTATCGTTGTACCCTATCACTTTGTCTGTAGTTTTGTTAATATTAGTGTCTTTCGCTAACCCATATTTGATGATGGGCCTGAAAATATTCTTTCTTTTATTTAATACTTCATCTTTAATTTTGTTGGTAAAATCCAAGGGATAAGCCCTGTCAATAAACATCTCTTCTATAATTTTTAATTCTTTTATAAAATTTATGTCCTCACTGATGATCCGTGATAACCTTATCATTTGGCCTTTCACCAAATTCTTTTTTTGAAATTGTGGGTGACAACTGGTGTAATGTAGATATGAATTAGAGTATGTCTCTTTACGGTGAATATTAGATTCTACTGTGTTGTCCTTACGATATAACTTTATGTCCAAATAATCACAAATCTCATTGTGTATTTTTGTTGTGAATCTCAAAAAAGTGGTCGAAGTGTTGAGGTATTTCATAAAATCTGTAAATTCACTCTTTGTCCCTTTCCAAAATATCAGTATATCATCTAGGTACCTCACATAAAACAATATCTTTGTCCAAAAGATAGAAGGAATAACTATTTCCTTCTCCCACTGTACCAACACTAAATTTGCATAAATGGGGGCACACCTTGCCCCCATTGCTACTCCAGTGACCTGCTTGTAAAAATCACCCTCCATACAAAAGTAGTTGAGACGGTCTGCTTAAGGCATCTGTTTGAGACCAGTAATCCTCTTTGTGAGGTATTTTTGTGGCCTTTCCAGTTGTTGTAGATGTCTTGTGAGGTACATACCAAAAGGGGCATTGTACTCTATAATGGTTCTAATGCATGATGAGTAGATGGGAACAATGACCTCTTTTTTTCTGGATGAGAAACCTTTTGTGATGAGGTGTGCCACGTAGAAGGATTTCCTGACCACTGTGGCGATGTGATTATCAAAGGAGAGACTGCTGTCCACCTGTGTCCCAAGGTCTCTTATCACACTTTCGGTGTTAAGTAGACTACCGCCTGGTAGTTCATGGGCACAGAGTTTTTACCAAAGGGGATGACAATGCACTTTTTGGCACTGAGCTTGAGACCATGTCTTTGACACTAGGCATCTGTCTCAGTGAGGCCCTTTTGTAGAATGTCCACATCGTTAGGAGTTTCAATTATGGCTCCTAGTTTGCAATCATCTGTGAATTTAGTTAGCCAAAGACCTTCTGTGTTAGCCTGTACTTCAGAGAAGTAGATGCCAAACAGGAGAGGACCCAGGACTGAACCCTGTGGTACTCCACTTGTCACTGGTCTGAAGTCTGATTTGGAGTCTGCTACTTTCACAGTGTGGGTTCTCTCAGTAAGCCAGTTGGCAACCCATCTTGTGACATAGGGATTTATACCAAGTTTAGTGAGTTTATCTATAATTCCAGAGTGGGGGATGGTGTTGAACGCCTTGGTGAGATCTAGATAGGCTGTGTGAACCACTTTACCCTCATCTATGGCTTTGGTGACTACTTCAAAGAAGTCTATCAGGTTTAGGAGACATGATCTGCCTTTTACAAATCCAAACTGTGTGGGGTCCAGAGTTTGGAGATCTCCAATGTCTTTGTTTATGAGTTCCATGATGATACATTCCATGGCCTTGCAGACGAGGCTTGTCAGGCTAATGGGGCAGTAGTTCCCGGGGTCTGTTGTGGCCCCCCCCCCCTTTGTGGAGTGGGATAACTGTCATGGTGCGCCATTCAATGGGCACAAAGCCTGATGTGCAGCTATGATTGAACATGGTACTTAGGTGGGGTGCCAGTTCATTCTGTAGTTCATGTAGAAGGCAGCCTGCGGTGTTGTCAGGTCCCATGGATGCTGTGTTCTTGGCTTTGGAGAGTGAGGTTTTTACCTGTGCAGCCGTGATTACAGGAACTTTGCATTCTTCCGGTATAAAGATGGGCCCTTTAGGGGGTGAGAGGGGGGTAAAGTTAGCACTGAACCTATCTGCCAGGATGCTGGCAATATCAGTTGGTTCTGTATATTTAGTGTCATTGTGCAGATCTGAGTGTTGCCATTGAAATATTTTAACATAGCTATAGAATGCTTTGTGATTGTCTTTAGAATCAGTGGCAATTTTGTTTTCATAACTAGCTTTGGAGGATTTTATGAGGGATCTCAGCTTCTTACTGAGGCTGACCAGGGAGTTCCTCCAATCATGGGATTTTACTCTTTTTTGCAACAGTTTCTTTCTTCTGTTGTAGAGTTTGTTTATGGCAGAAGACCAACAGATTGACTTCCTTTTTTTGGAGGATAGCATCTTGGTTCTGTTAGGGATAGCATGATCCATGCACTCGTGTAAGTGCTTATAAAGTGCATTTGTGTAGGATTCAGCAGTCGTACCTCTATTGTCCATCTGCATGGGTGTCATGAAGTTTGCCACTTCTGTCTTAAGAAGCATGAAGTTGGCTTTGGAGACATTTTTTACGGTTGTTTTCCTAATGGGGGTGGGAGTGGGATGCGGATGTCTAGGGTGATTAGCTTGTGGTCGGATCTGACCAATGAGGAGCTAACCTCTGGTGTGGAACACCGGTCACCCATGTTGGTGATGACCAGGTCTAGGATATTGCTGCCCCTGGTGGGGGTGTGGATAAGTTGATCCAAGGCATTGGAATTGAAGATTTCCAGAAACCATTGAGCAAAAGAGTTGGTACATGAATAGTTTTCCCAGTTAATGGTAGGGTAGTTGAAATCACCCGTTATTAGAGTGTTGGGTTGTACCTTAATATTTTCCAGTGTATCATGAAAAGAGGAGTGGGAATCCTGGGGCATGGTGGGGGGTCTGTAGCAAGCTACAATCTGTATTGCAGTTTTGCCCAGAGTTAATTGAACTTAATCTCGGATACATTATGCTGAGCAGCTAGCTTGGAGGTGTGGATGTCCTTAATGAATATAGACACACCTCCACCTTTAGTGTTTCGGTCCGGGTCTGGTGGCCGAAAGGTGTGGTATGAATTATAGCCTGGTAATGCAGGGGTGCTCTCTGGAGCTTTGAACCAGGTCTCTGTCACTGCACAAATGTCAATGTTCTCCATTTTAAGAAGTGCCTCGAATGAGTGCATTTTGAGGTTTAGACTTCTAGCATTGAGTAGCATTACCCTCAGATTTTGCTTGCTTGTACCTGTTACAGTGGTGAATTTGTCATTTGAACCTTGCCTAAAAAAGGCACTATAGGGGTGGCAAAAGCCTTTGCCAGTATCCGGAATCCCAAAGGCAACAGGTGCAGGCCATCTCTGGCAAAGCAGCTTGGTCTGTCGATCATGTCATCCCAGGCAGACAGATACTGGATTCCCTTAGAATGACACCAGAAGCTTAGCCAATTGTTAAAGTCAATCATTTTGTCCTTGTACTGTGGTGTCATTCTGGGTGATGGCAGGATGCTACTCAGGGCTAGGGTCATACCGGCCTGGGCTACAAGATCAGAGAGCTCCTCCATGTCTCTTTTCATGTAGTCCAGGGAGGTACGTCTCAGGTCATTCACACCAACATGGACAATGACAGAGTCATATTTGTACTTGTTGTGGAGTGACCTGAGTGTGTGCATTATGTGGCGGATCCTGGCACCTGACAGGCAGCTGACAGTATCTTTTTCCTTGTTTAGCCTGGTGAGTGGAACATCAGTGTGCCTGACTATAGAGTCACCTATGACTAGAGTGTTGTGTATGTTATGCCTTATGGGTTGTAGTTGAGTGGCACACTGAGTATGTGGGCTATGTGTCATTTGGGTTGTGTTGGGGGGTGGAGGTTGCTTGCATTTCTGCTTTGGAGGTCTCTGTTGTTTGGGCAAATTTGTACTGAGAGCCTCCGCAAATGTAGGTGTGTGTTTTGTGCTTCTGTGTGTGTGTTTTGGTGGTGTAGGTTTTGAGGGACTATGTGATGAGTGTGGTGCAGTGCAAGTGTTTACCTTCTCCTCTTGACTGTCTAGGCCAGTCTTTGGTGAAGAGAGCTTTGCTTCCAGTTTGGCTATATAAGTGCATCTCTCACGGGTCGTAGTGTTAGGTGGTAGGAGGAGTTGGTTGTCTGTATACATGAGGCAATTGCTGCATTGTCCCAAGATGCCCAGATTCATCAGGTAGACAGGAGAAAACACCAGGAGCTGACCTTAAACATGCCTGAATAGGTGCTTATTTATTAAGTACTAAAAACTGTTTTCCTCTAAACAAGTGAGGAAAGTTGAGTGCTGTAGTAATTTGTAACTTATTTAGTGCTTACAATGAGTTCTGAACAAGTGCTGAGATCAAAGAAACAGATGAGTGCTAAAACTAAAAAGCTGGCTAGTTGCAAGGGAAATTTTGAAGAACAGACTTTATGGCGCCAGGAATAGTTTAACCCCAGTTAAGTGTGGGGGGGGGCTTAGGAGCTCACAAACAGTCCTGGACACAGCAAATCCATATCTGATCTGCCACAGGAAAGGGGGGAAGCAAGTTTAGAATGTTATTTTCCCAGTAAAGTGGAAATGGAGAAAGCTGGAACAGAAGTTAATTCAACGTTAAGAATCTGAGTGGGTTGGCCTTCACAAATGTTCTCTATTAGATTGAGTGAACTAATGACACTAGACTGGGAGGAGTGTCACAGATCAAATATGCAGTATGGGCGGGCAACTGCAAAGCCACCAAGTATAAGAACACACAACACTAGGAAGGGTGGGTGGGAAAAATTACAGTTCCTAGCTGTAGCCACTAAATGAAAGTTTTAAACAGATCAAGGAGCAGACTCAAGAATGCTTTTAACTGTAAACAGACAAAAATGCACAGAAAAGCTTGGATAGAGCACTCACAAACAGAAAATACAACTCTCAGTATGAAAAGGCAGTTTACAGTTAAGTAATGTTAAAGCAGTATAAAACAGTACATAAATGCAGTGAAACAATAAAAAAATGCTTTATAACAGTGCAAAATATAGTAGCTCAACTGTATAGTACAATTATAAGCATTTCAGAAGTGCAGTTCAGTGAAATAAGTGTAAGAAATAACTTATCCTGCTCTTGGAATCCTAAGGAATTTCCGCTTATGCAATGCAATCCAGAGCCTGACAATACAAGCAGAACCTTTATAAGACACAGGGTTTATATAGTAGTAAGAATGGAAGAGTTGGAAGATCAGATTACTACTCAGCCCCTGCTATTACCCAGTCACTTGTACTACAGAAGGTCAGGAGGCCTTGTTACTCTCGATAATAATGAAGACAATCAGCAGAAAATGGCTGCCAGAAACACAGGAAACTCAAACAAAACTACCAGCCTAGACAACAGGCCTCTATCAAGATTATGCCACCTGAGCAGAACACAGAAACCTCACTTTAAAAGCATAGAAAGAACACCCACAGAGAGAAAATACAAGCCTCAGTATGAAAAAGCAGTTTACAATTTAGTAATTTAAATAAAAAAATGCAATTATAATAATTCACACTATTACAGTTCCTAGCTGTAGCCACTAAATGAAAGTTTTAAACAGATCAAGGAGCAGACTCGAGAATGCATTTAACTGTAAACAGACAAAAATGCACAGAAAAGCTCGGATAGACCACTCACAAAGAGAAAATACAACTCTCAGTATGAAAAAGCAGTTTACAGTTAAGTAATGTTAAAACAGTATAAAACAGTACATAAATGCAGTGAAACAATAAAAAAAGCTTTACAACAGTGCAAAATATAGTAGATCAACTGTATAGAAGGTCTAACACAGGTTACATCACAGCATGATGGAACGAGTCCCCACAATAAGGAGAAACAGGAAGATCAGGACACATCTGAAGTAGAAATATGGACATGGGAAAGAAAAACAGACAATATGGTGTAATATTTATGCAAAGATGGAAGCAAAACTAATCAGTACAAAACAAACAGCATCAAAGATATTTGAAGAGAAATACAGGCAAAGGAATCCGGACATGGAAAACTTTACAATACAAATAAATAAGAAAAATAGGAAAAGGAGATTAGTAATGGAGAAGGTAAAGAAACAGAAACTGAGGTTATAGAGTACTTACGGCGTGAAGGATTCAGTGTAGAAAATCTAATCCAGAAAGCACCACAACAGGATAGAGCAATGGACATTCAAATTAAGGGAAACCGGTAGAACGGGAAGCAATTGGTCAGGTGCCATATGAAGATATTTTGGAGCCTTCCATAAGAAACCAGTATAAATATTCACTTGAAGATGTACAGCAAGGGAAGGAACAGGAAACTGTGACAATTCTGATGCAGTAAATGTTGAGGAGTGATAGGCCAGTGAGTTCCCGTATGACAGAGCAACGGATGACACAGGATGAAATTGAAGAGAATGCGCCACAGGAAGATGCTATAGAACTTTCTAAAGAAATCCTGCAGGAAATGGAGAAAAAAATGTGCCCTCAGTTTAGAAGAAAATGAGCTAAGAGAAGAGTTGCTTGATTTAATAGAGATAGATATATTAAGATCAATGAAAGAAATAAACTGCAAACGGTCAATAAAACCCAAAAAGTCAGACGTTTGATAAAAAAATGAACACAGTAATTAGGACTGTCCATAGAGATCCATACAATATAACAGAAATAAACAGATTATATTACTGTGTAGCTAAATTAATAACAGATAAAAATTCTACAACAAGAACACAGGGTATTGAGGGAAAGGAAAGGGAGAAATTGAATACCATCATGGAAGTATCAAATAGAGAAAACTATAAAACAAGACAAGAAGTATCACTGTTAGAAGAGTATAGAAAAGGGAACAGATCTACAAAAATACTTAGATGTGATAAAAGCAATGAGCAGTATTAGAACAGATCAGGATCTATCATGCACTATCACAAATAGCAAACTAAAAATCTCAGTACAGGTGGAAAAACTTAGAAGATACGCAGATAAATATAAAGGAAAAGTACAAAGTAAGCAAGTTATTGATGACCCAAAAAAGTTTTATAGAGAACTGAGAAACAAGGTAAAAGGAATTGAAAGACCACCCAAAAAAGAAGAAAGAGATACATTTTGGAGAAGTATTTATGAAGATCCCGTGGAACATAACAAAGATGCTAAATGGATAGAAGAAGTAAAAGAAAGAATAAGAAGTTTAAAGGTACAGGATATGAAATGGGATGAGGTAACAGCCAGAGAGATTGAAACAAAGTTAAGAAAAGCCTCTAACTGGAAAACCCCAGGCCCAGATATAGTACTTAGCTTCTGGTTAAAAGTGTTAACATCTTTGCACAGAGATTTAGCCATGAGTAAGAACTATTTATATATGCACCCCGAACAGACACCAACCTGGCTAACAACAGGAAAAACAATGCTCCTACTTTAGAGTGAACCTGCAAGCTCCCCTAAAAATTATAGATCAATAATTTGCTTTCCGACAACTAATAAACTATACACAGGAATTGATGCTGACAGAGTTTATAGTCATTTAGAAGAAAACTCAATTATGGCAATATTACAAAATGGCAATAAAATACAATCATATGGAACAAAGGATCATTTGCTGTTAAATAAAGTCATAGTGGAGAACTGTAAAAAGGGGAAGAATCTAAGTACTGCATAGATTGACTACAAAAAAGAATCTGATAGTATCCCACATTCATGGATAAAAGAGTGCTTAAAAATGTATAAGATATACCCTGCATTGGTTGACTACATCACTGTGACCATGAAACAGTGGCAGACTACTTTGCAATTAAGCCATGATAAAGTACAAATTATTGCTCCAGAGATAAAAATTCAAAGGCAGATATTCCAGGGTGACTGTTACCACTGCTATTCTGTCTTGCCCACAACCCATTAAGCTGTCTACTTAAAAGCTTAGGCCATGAGTATGATTTGGCTCCTAAAATCAACAGTGAATAGACTTCTCATCATCTCTTTGTCAATGATTTAAAACTGTATAGCTAGCCAGATAAGGAACTGAGAGTACAAAAGCAAGATATCAAAACTTTTTCAGATGATATAAGAATGTCATTTGGTTTTGATAAATGTACAAAAGCAACCTTTACAGCAGAAAAACTGCAGCAACAAGAAAACATCAGTTTGGGACAAGAATGTGATATAAACAAATGTGAGAAAGAGGGAGTGTATAAATATTCGGGGACTGATGAAGGATCTGTGAAGATAGGTGAAGGCTGCCAGCCTAGCCAGATAGAATTTTGTAGATAATTCTGTCATTTGTAAATATTAATATAAGTCACAGGCTTGGTCTCTTAAATGGAAGAAAATGCTGTTAAATGTGGAACTGCAAAAATGTAACAGTGCACACTGCTGTAGGAAGGCTGATAAGTCAATCGGAGCCGAGATGTCTAAATGAAGGAATTCTTCATATTGTTTTGAGGCAGAGTTAATAGCTAGAATTTACGTGTATAATTTATTTTATTGCTCTGGCTTCCTGACCAGCTGCAAAATCAAAAGGGCTATTAACTTCTGAGTTTCTGTTAGCCTGGGAAAACAGAAAATTGTTAAGAATGATGTAACGTGAAGCAGCACTGTGTTATCAATTTAAAGAAAGAGAATCAGAGAACATTTTGCATTTGTCTTAAGAACTTCCAACTCACCAGCACTCTGCCTGTGTCTGTATGTAAGTAGGATCTTAGACTTTAGTGTTTCTCTTAGAAATAGCAAGGAAATAGGAAGATTAGACTAAGTGTCTTTCTGTGTTGATGTCAGAACTATTCTACTATATTATTTTAAGCATCTTCTGTTATCTCTGAACTCTTGACTAGCACTGTGTAGTAAGGAGTATTGTTTTGTGTTTTTATTATTTATTATTAAATATTTTAAACATTTCAATTGTGGCTGTTTGTGTAGAGATAATTTAAGCTCCAGAGTACATTGCATGTATATAGGGATACTGTCCAAGTCACTCCAATAAGCTTTGCTGTTCAGTCACACTTACCAGTTGGATAATAATATTGCACAGTAATAATTGGACATGCTTTGTTAAGGACCTTTTTAGTAGCTGATATTAGTGGGTGATGGCAGCTGGTACTACCTTTTAGACTGGGCAGAAAGGGATCAAAGCTGGAAAATCTGTGCCAGCCTTCCAAAGGAGTGTCTGTGTGTTTGTATATAACTCATATCTCAAAGTGTGTGTGTGTCAGCTACTTGGGCAGGGACACGATGCACTGGTTGGACAGAGAGGGTGCTGGAGGTTTTAGCTTGCCCATTAGGCTGAGATCTGGACCCTATAGCTGTGCCAGTGAGGAGTCTTATTGAGGATCTGGAGAGAAAGGGAGAAACCAGCCCCACACTGACTGTGAGCTCTGTGTGCTCGTAAGGGAAATTGTATTTTACTGTGTGTGTATTTGTTATCCTCCCCTATGTGGATGCCCCTCACTGGTGTTAGTGGTGAGGATTGAGGCTCCTTGAGTGCTGGGCCAGTGCACAAGCAGCACATATTAATTGACAGTGGTGGGATATCCACACCACATATTAATTGGTTGGCAAATACTAATTGGCTTGTAGTGGTGTGGGTATTATGAATTCCTGTAGCTTGTGTACAGTGATCACTGAAAGTGTATTTGTACTCTAAATCAGTCAGGTAGTGAATACTCGGAGTTCAGATTACAATTGTTTTACTTCTTTTGTTAGCTTAGTTAGTCAGGGAAAGCAGGCAAGCACATCAGCAGAGGAGTATGGAAAGCTGACAAAGAGCCAGGTGGCTGGGATGTGCTAGGTTAAAGGACTGGTGCAGAGAAACCTGACTAAGGCAGATATTATTGCAGCTTTGGTCACAGCTGCAGCAGAAAATAGCAACCAGAAGGACGATCAGACTGGCTGTGGAGATGTACAACACTCAGGGAATGGACAGCTCAACCTTTGTGCAGAGGATTTAAAAATCCATCTGGAGCTAAAGAGACTTGAGTTGGAGGCCAGGCATTTGGAAATGGAAGCTGTGGAAAAGAAGCAGTAGTGGCAAAACAAAAATGAGATGCTGACTTTTCGCCAGAATCATGGAGGTAATGGTGAAGGGAGTAACTAGACCCCAGAAGCACAAACGGTCAGTAATTTCTTCCACAGTTTACAGAGGGGGATAATTTTGATAGTTTCATTCATATGTTTGAGAGGGTATGTAAACAGTATGATGTTGACCAAAGGCTCTGGGTACTGTTCCTGACCCCCTTACTCCATGGTAAAGCTGTAACTGTGTTGTCTAAAATTCCTGCTCATGAATGTTTTTATTATACTGCTGTTAAGAACTGTTTATTAGAATTTTTTAAGCTAACACCTGAAACATATAGGAAAAGGTTTTGTGAGCAAAGACGCAAGGCAGATGAAAGTGTGTGTGAATATGTTGCTGAACTGAGAACTTATTTTCATAGGTGAGTGAGTGGATGTCAAATCACCGCTTTTGAAGGGCTGGCAGACCTTTTGGTGAGGGAACAAGCCCTTAGCACTTTGCCTGAGGGCATAAGGATCTGGATAGCTGATAGACAATGTGCTACTTCAGAGGAGTTGGGGAAGAAGGGAGACCTATACCTAGCAAGCAGGGCATCCATGCACAGGAAAAGGACACCCAGTATTGCTCATGGGTCTAAAGGAACCCATGGTGGGCAGCACAGACTACCCCAACAGAATCTGCCAGTAGCAGGGGAAGCCACTAGTCCAGGTACATGTCCAGGACCTAGGGTTAAATGTTTTGAATGCAACCAGTGGGGCCATGTGGCATACAGATATCCAAGGAGGCAAGGTGGGGAACAAAAGTTGAGAGAGCCAGTAGATGGGGAAGACAAAATGCCAGTAGTAGGTTGTCTTGAGATAACAGGGGTGCCAAACTACCATCGTGCATATGTACTGATAGGGAAGGATTTTGATGAGGCAGTACTATGTTTTAATGCAGTTACACACAGCCAGGCTTTGAGACAAGCATGTGGGTCTGGTAGCCTGGGGGGACCCAGATAGACTGCACAGGACTGGTGAAGTGGTTACTTCAGGGAGGAAGCTACACTGTAGCAGTGAGACTGAGGGAGAGCCACAGCTGCGTGTGGGTACTGATGTTCCCTTGGACAGAGTGACTACAAAGGTAGAGGTGAGTAGTAGTACCCAGGCTGACAGTGAGGCACCACTGTCACAGGATGCCAGACTTCCTGTGAAAATGGAGCTGGGAAGGGTTACAAAAAGAGAGCTGAGACAGGCTCAGCTCTCATACCCTACATTGCAAGGCCTGAGACAGGTAGCTAGTGAGGCATCTGATTCTCAAGGGAAGGGGAAATCTGTATACTGGGACAAGGGATTACTGTATAGAGAGTGGACCACTGAGGGAGGGCTAGAAGGTGAGAAGTTACAGCAGTTGGTAGTGCCTAGAGCCTACCATTTGGTGCTTCTAGCCACAGCCCATGATATTCCCTTTGCAGATCATATGGACATAAAACATACAAAGAGACATATTATGCAGAACTTCTATTGGCCTGGAATTCCCAGATATATTACAGGGTACTACAGGACCTGTGAGCAGTGCCAAAAGGTAGGCAAGGCAGGAGACAAGGTGAGAGATCCTTTGATGCCTTTACCTGGGATTGAGGAGCAATTTCAGAGAGTAGCTATGGATATTGTGGGGCCTCTGAGTACTCCAAGGTCCACAGGGAAAAAGTATATCCTAGTGGTAGTAGATTATGCTACAAGATACCCTGAGGCCGTGGCTTTGTCCTCTAATGAGCCAGAAAAGGTGACAAATGCTTTGTTAGAGATTTTCAGCAGGCTAGGTTTTCCAAAGGAAATACTGACTGACAGAGGTGCCAATTTCATGCCAGACCTGCTGGCTTGTCTGTGAAAGTACTGTGGGGTGAAGCACATGAAGACCACCCCCTGCCATCCCCAGACTGCTGGTCTTGTTGAGAGGTTAAACTCTACAGTCAAGTCCATGCTATGGGCATTTGCAGACCAGTTTAAGAGAGAGTGGGACAAATATTTGCCCCATCTGTTGTTTACTTACAGAGAGGTTCCCCAGGAATCTGCAGATTTTTCACCCTTTGGATTCTAGTATAGGCATAGGGTGAGGGGACCTCTAGATTTAATTTGAGATGAGTGGGAAGGTGAGTATGAATCTCACAAAGAGTCTGTTGTGGCATATGTCATAAACCTTAGGACAAGGCTCAGGGAACTCATGGGCTTGGCCCAGGAGAACCTGGCAGAATCCCAACAACAGAAAAAGGTATGGTATGACAAGAATGCTTGAGCTAGAGAGTATGCTATAGGGCAACAGGTAATGGTTCTCATTCCTGTCAGACACAACAAGCTGCAAGCAGCTTGGGAGGGACCCTACAAGATGGTAAGGAAGGTAAGCGATGTTAACTACATGCTAGAACTGCTAGGCAGGAGGCAGGAACACAAATTGTACCATGTTAACATGATGAAACCTTACCATGACAGGGAGGCCCTTGTGCTGAGTATTTGCAGTAGATTGCAGGAGGAGTGTGAAGGAGATGTGGTGACCGATCTCCTCAGTGAGGCTTGGACTGACACCTCAGTGGAAGGGGTAGCAATGTCTCAACAGCTATCTCCTACCCAAGTTTGAGAAATCCAAGCTGTGTTACAGGAGTTTGGGGACATGTTCCCTGGGAAACCAGGGTGCACCCACCTGGTGCAGCAGCAGTTGGATACAGGACCCCAAACGCCTATTAGGCAGGCCCCTTTTAGGGTATGTGAGAGAGTCAAACAGACTCTGAGGGAGGAGATACAGGAGATGTTGGAACTAGGGTAATTCAACAGTCCAACAGTCGCTGGGCCTCCCCAATGGTGCTGGTGCCAAAGAAAGATAGCAGCACCAGGTTCTGTGTGGACTACAGGAAATTATATAGCCACACAGAGTCAGATGCTTACCCCATGCCTAGGACAGATGAGGCCCTAGAACAGTTGGGTGGGGCTAAGTATCTTACAACCATTGATCTTACCGAGGGTTACTGGCAGGCACCCTTGACTCCCAGTGCTAGAGAGAAGTCAGCCTTTGTGACTCCTTTTGGCTTGTATGAGTTCACAAAGATGCCCTTTGGGATGAACAATGCCCCAGCAACTTTCCAGAGGCTGGTAGATTATACCCTAGTAGGAGCAGGAGGGTTTGCCCTTGCTTACCTAGATGATATTGCCATCTACAGCCATTCCTGGCAAGAGCACCTTTAACATGTCAGAGAGGTGCTGGGCACACTACAGAGGGCAGGGTTGACCATTAAGTTCAGCAAATGTCAGGTAGTTATGGCAGAGGTCTCCTACCTGGGACATAGAGTGGGGAGTGGTAAGATCAGGCCGGAACCTGCCAAAGTAGAAACCATTCAGGCATGGCCTTCACTTGTTACCAAAAAGCAGGTGAGGGCATTCTTAGGGACAGCAGGGTACTACAGAAAGTTTGTCCTTAGTTACAGTACTATATCTGCTCCCCTCACAGACCTGACAAGGGAAACAGGCCAGATAAGGTAGTGTGGACCCCAGCATGTGAGCAGGCATTCCAGAAGCTTAAAGAAGCTTTGGGAGGACCCACTGTGTTAGCCAGTCCAGATTACATCAAATAATTTGTTGTGCAGGTAGATGCTTTGAACCATGGGGTGGGGGCTGTACTTAGCCAGATTTCTTCAGCGGGAGAAGAGCACCCAGTGGTTTATCTCAGTCATAGGCTCCAACCCAAGGAGGAATGCTATGCAGCTGTAAAAAAGGAATGTCTACCCATAGTGTGGGCACTGCAGAAATTTCAGCCTTATCTGTATGGAAGAAAACTCACTGTAGTGACAGATCACAATCCCCTAACATGGTTAAACAGATGCAGCCAGCAAAATGCCAAGTTGCTAAGATGGAGCCTAGGGTTGCAAGCATATGATATGTCAGTGCAGTACCACAGTGGGATTAGCAATGCCAATGCAGATGGGCTCTCAAGACAGGGAATGGGGTAAGGTATACTCAGATAGGCCTAACCCTCTCAAGCAACATTTCTCAAGGGTCACTTGAAAAACTAGCTTGAGTTCTCCAGGGGAGAAGATATGTGAAGATAGGTGAAGGCTGCCAGCCTAGCCAGATAGAATTTTGTAGATAATTCTGTCATTTGTAAATATTAATATAAGCCACAAGCTTGTTCTCTTAAATGGAAGAAAATGCTGTTAAATGTGGAACTGCAAAAACGTAACAACAGTGCACTCTGCTGTAGGAAGGCTGATAAGTCAAGCATTGTGTAATTGTTTGATGCCAAAACTTGGAGCCGAGATGTCTAAATGAAGGAATTCTTCCTATTGTTTTGAGGCCAGAGTTAATGGCTAGAATTTACATGTGTAATTTCTTTTATTGCTCTGGCTTCCTGACCAGCTGCAAGATCAAAAGGGCTATTAACCTCTGAGTTTCTTTTAGCCTGGGAAAACAGAAAATTGTTAAGAATGATGTAATGTGAAGCAGCACTGTGTTATCAATTTAAAGGGAGAGAATCAGAGAGCATTTTGCATTTGTCTTGAGAACATACAACTCACCAGCACTCTGCCTGTGTCTGTATGTAAGTAGGATCTTAGACTTTACTGTTTCTCTTAGAAATAGCTAGGAAATATGAAGATTAGACTGTGTTTTTCTGTGTTGATGTCAAAACTATTCTACTGTATTATTTTAAGCATTTTCCTGTGACCTCTGAACTCTTGACTAGCACTGTGTAGTAAGACGTACTGTCTTGTGTTTTTATTATTTATTATTAAATATTTTTAAACCTTTCAAATCTGGCTGTTTTGTGTAGAGATAATTTAATCTCTAGAGTACATTTCATGCAAGCAGGGATACTGTCCAAGTCATTTCAGTAAGCTTTGCTGTTCAGTCACACTTACCAGTTGGATAATAATATTGCACAGTAATAATTGGACACCCTTTGTTATGGGCCTTTTTAGTAGCTGATATTAGTGGGTGATGGCAGCTGGTACTACCTTTTAGACTGGACAGAAAGGGGGCACAGCTGGAGAATCTGTGCCAGCCTTCCCCAGGAGTGTCTGTGTGTTTGTATATAACTCATATCTCAAAGTGTGTGTGTGTGTGTGTGTGTGTGTGTGTGTGTGTGTGTGTGTGTGTGTGTGTGTGTGTGTGTGTGTGTGTGTGTGTGTGTGTGTCAGCTACTTGGGCAGGGACACGAAGCACTGGTTGGACAGAGAGGGTGCTGGAGGTTTTAGCTTGCCCACTAGGCTGAGATCTGGACCCTGTAGCTGTGGCAGTGTGGAGTCTGATTGGGGATCTGGAGAGAAAGGGAGAAACCAGCCCCAGACTGACTGTGATCTCTGTGTGCTCTTAAGGGGAAACTGTACTTTACTTTGTGTGTATTTGTTATCCTCCCCTATGTGGATGCCCCTCACTGGTTTTAGTGGTGAGGATAGAGGCTCCTTGATTGCTGGGCCAGTACACGGGTGTCACAGGATCAACAATAAAACATGAACAAATGTGAATAAAACTTATTAAGTAATATTTTAGAAGATTTAAATTAATCCTGAAAGCAGTGTTCACATCTAGGAACAAAACTCAAGCTATAAACCAATTTGCACTTCCTGTCCTAACTTACAGTTTTGGAGTGACTGATTGGTCCCAAAACATGTTGGATAGATTAGACAGGAAAACAAGAAGGGTGCTTCATGCTCATCAAATGATTTATAAAAATCAGTACATACCAAGATTATATATTGCCCGTTCCAAAGGAGGTATAGACTCCTTGAAATTAATTACATGTATAGATCTGCAATCGTGGGACTGCACACATATCTGCTGACTTTATAAGACCCAAATGTAGAAAAGTTTTGAAACTTGAGGAGAATAAATCTAAGATGACTTCCCTGCTTAGTCTAACAGAAGCATATCGACGTCAAGAAGTAATGGAAGTCAAAGCAGAAGTAGATAAAAATCATGCAGCAACTGAATGTGCCAAAAAACAAAAGAAAGAATATAAGGTGAAGGATCAGATAGGAAGGCAAGAAATGTGGAAAATGTACAAATATAGCTGCAAGTATGCAAAACTTCTGGAAGAACCTCATGTTGATCAGGTTTGAATGCAGGAATAGTTGAGGAGAAGCAAATTCAAACCAAGGGATGAAAGCTTAATACTGGCAGCCCAAGACAGTGAGCTACATACACGTTGGTTTACTAAGTCTATTGAACATGTGGGAGAAACAGACAAATGTAGGTTTTGTAAAACAGAATAGGAAACAGTCACACACCTTGTTGCTGGTTGTGACATACTAATGGCAGAAGGACTATAAACTGAAAAGCATAATAATGTGGCAAGACTGTTGCACTGGGGATTGTGCAAACATTATGGTATTAAAGTGGCTGAAAAACTCTGGAAACATAAGCCACAAAGCACCATAGAAAATGAAGTCTACATCACATGGGATCATCCATTACCAACAGTTCAAACGATAGATGCGAGAAAACCGGATGTAGTGGTCCATGAAAAAAAGACAAACATAGCATTGATCATTGAAATGGTCACACCCACTGACTACAGTGTCTTGCATATAGAGAGGCACAAAGTCATAAAATATCAAGATTTGCAGGCAGAAATTAGAGCAATGCGGAAGAAAGATACCCACAGAGTTCCAATAATAGAAGCAATGGGTCTTATAAATAGGTATCTGCAATTGTATTTAGATATGTTACCAATACATGTAACTCTGTTCGAATTGCAGAAGGAGTTATTACTGGGCACATTGCGTGTTCTGCATAGAGTGCTTCTGGCTGACATCAAAGACTGAAACAACCCTAGTTTTGTGATCTTTTATTATACTTTGACTTAGGAATGGGGTCCATTTCCGTCATGTTATTAGAAACCCAAAACAACTGGAGAAATTAAAAAAGGTTGCCACAAAGTGAAGACTACATGTACACATACTGTAATCTTTCTGAATGACTAGAAAGCACAAAAATGTGAAAAAGTATAAAGTTAAAAAAGAAGTTAAAAAAATAGAAGTTGAAGTTATGGAATGCCTGCAAAGTGAAGGATTTGGTGTAGAAGGTCTAACACAGGTTACATCACATCATGATGGAACGAATCCCCAAAGTAAGGAGAAACAGGAAGATCAGGAGACATCTGAAGAAGAAATATGGACATGGGAAAGAAAAAGAGATTTAATATGGTGTAATATTTATGCAATGGTGAAAGCAAAACTAATCAGTATAAAAAGAGCAACACCAAAGATATTTGAAAAGGAATACAGGCAAAGAAATCTAGTCATGGAAAACTTTACAATACAAAAAATAAATAAATAAGAAGACAAAGAGGAAAAGTAGAAAAGAAGATTAGCAATGGAGTAGTTAAAGAAATAGAAACTGACGTTATGGACTATGTTATGCCGTTATGTTCTGCTGCTCTTATCCCTTTCTCTTCACACCCTCTAGCTCCATTATAACTCTTCTATTTTTTCCTCCCACTCCACTATCCTTTTTTACCTCCAACCTGCTGTATCAAACTCTACTTACCTCTGACTACCTTCTCTGCACCTGGAACCTGTTACACTCTGATTGTCTCTGCAAACTCCTGATCTACCTGCTCTGCAACATCTTTGCCCTCCCTCTTACCGGGTCTTCCTGTATCCTTTTTCCCTCCTCTCATTTACCTGCCCCCACCTTTCTCTGAATCCTCCCCCACCTACACCACATCCTGCCCTAAGGGCATATAGGGGGAAATCCCTTGGTGGCGCCATCTTTATTATCCCTGCTCCTGCCCTGGCTGCTGAGTGTTCCTGGTCCCAGAGGAATTGTTTGAATTGTAAGTACTTTAGTGATATATCTTTTATTCGTAGTAAACCAAGACTAATGTTTTAGATAAGGTATCCAGTCTAACCCATACAGACAATGCTAGTGTTTTTTTTTTCACTCGTTTAACTAAGATGGTACTTAGCTGATGTGCAATGTATTGATAACGCAGCTGCTTATAATCATAACTTTACTGTAAATTACTGCTAATGTTTATCTTAAGGTGTCCATCCTAATACTTTCAATTAATGCTTGTTACATTTCACTCATTTACTAAGAATGTATTTTCCTGATGTGTAACGTATTGCTAACACTGCTGCTCACACGCTTGTACTTGTTGTTTGATTATTTTGCTGTTGCTATATGGGGAGTGTTAGAAGCCTACTGCCTTTGATTTGTTTTACAGGACGGACTGGTTATAACTGTGTCATATATTAAAATTAAGAGTGTAAGGGATACAAGTGTATTAAACGGCTACTTGGATTAGTGGCGGCTCCCACGTGGTCTTCTCTACCCCCCGCTTAGTGTGCCTTGAATCACAGCATACTGTTACCCTTGCTAGTCTAACCTTATTTTTAATAGCATTTAGTGTAGGGTGCTGTTTATGCGTAGAAAGCACTGTTTATTTGCTGCAATTACACAAGGTCGGCATGCATTCCTTATCACTCGCAGGCTGCGCTTGAAACGACCTAAATAGCATTTTTTGCTCAAGTATCTTGCCCTAATATATGTACATATACTTGCGTTTTTGCTTAGGTGTCCTACCCTAATATCAACCTGATGCATGTGTAGTGATACCTGAAACAAGCATAGGACAAGAATAGCAAACCCCCCTTTCGGAGTGCTTACTTCAGTACCTGGGCTTCCTGCTCTGTTGTATATGCTCCTACTGCATGCCCATATAATTTTCTTTTATTTTGCTTTACTGCAGCACTGGCTACTTGTAAGGCCTTTTTTCTGATTTACAGAACCCTTTCAATGTTGAACACTGACTGGGCCAGTCGCTCTACATGTGTTAAGTAATTGTTCTACACTTTACTGCAAATGCCTGCTTACTCTTACGTTTGCCTAGCACCCCTGTTGACTACTTTCCCTTTAAACTAGACTTGCTTACCTTTCCTAGCGCTCTTCACAAAAATCCTTTGTCTAAGTGTCCTATCTACGTAGTCCTCTTTTGGTACCCCCAGTGGGAGACATAACCTATTTCCAAGTGACTGCTACCTTGCACACTTATTTTTATTTTTATTTTTAGTAACCTGTCTTGAACTATTTGTTTAAATATAGCTTGCCTAGGTTGTAGCTTGTATATATATATATATATATATATATATATATATATATTTATATATATCCAGGTAATAAGTCTACCATTTAACTTGCTGAATGTAATTCCAGACATTTACATGCCTACTGAGTTCTGTTTACTTATTGCATGTCTTAGTTGTTGACTGGAAGCTGTAACTGTAGACTGACATTATAGTATTCCTTATATATTGTTCACTACTGCTTGAACTGGTTCTTTTAAGGATTGCTTTAACTGTACTATTATTAGTCGTTGTTGCCTTAACTCCTAACTTACTCTTATAGGTTCATAGGTTCATAGGTTCATACTAGGCTATCTGCCCTAGGGCATTTATAAGCCTAGCCAGAATGTGTTTGGCTTTCGCCACCCATTTTAAATTTATTTTGCTATGCCCTTTTTCGAGGTTAGTATACTGTGCCTCTGTCTAACAGTGACACAGAAGTGATACCCGGGGTAAACCTATGATCTCCCATCCACTCATCAAGATTCCTCTTGAAGAGAGTCAATGAGGGACTCTGCCTAACCTGGACTGGGATTTTATTCCAGAGTGAAGGGAGCCTCTGGGTTATGAATCTGTCCCTCCAGCATGTCCTATTTATTTCAGTGCTGAGGTTCAAGTCTCTCGAGAGCGTAGCTCGATAGGATTTGGATTTTCTGAGGTGCAGCATGTCCATTAATTCCGGGTTGGACATGGCTTTATACGTCAGGCACAGATCGCCTCTGAACAGGCGGTATGCCACTGAGTAGAGCTGGAGTTTCTTTAACCAGGCAGCATATGGCATCTGTTTGAGCCCTTTGATCCTCTTGGTGAGGTACTTTTGGGGTCTTTCCAGTTGCTGCAGGTGTCTGGTGAGGTACATCCCTAAAAGGGCATTGTACTCAATTATGGGCCTGATGAGGGATGAGTAAAGAGGCATGATGACCTCCCCTGATCTAGATGTGAATCCCATCATGATTAGGTGGGCTATATAAAATGTTTTTCTAACCACTTTGGCCACGTGGTTGTCAAATGAGAGATTGCTATCAACTTGGGTCCCCAGGTCCCTAATTACTTCTTCTGTACTTAATGGATTACCACCTATGTGGTAATTTGTGGTAAACTCTACTTACCTCTGACTACCTTCTCTGCACCTGGAACCTGTTACACTCTGATTTTCTCTGCAAACTCCTGATCTACCTGCTCTGCAACATCTTTGCCCTCCCCTCTTACCGGGTCTTCCTGTATCCTTTTTCCCTCCTCTCATTTACCTGCCCCCACCTTTCTCTGAATCCTCCCCCACCTACATCGCACCTGCCCTAAGGGCATATAGGTGGAAATCCCTTGGTGGCGCCATCTTTATTATCCCTGCTCCTGCCCTGACTGCTGAGTGTTCCTGGCCCCAGAGGAATTGTTTGAATTATAAGTACTTTAGTGATATATCTTTTATTCACAGTAAATCAAGACTAATGTTTTAGATAAGGTATCCAGTCTAACCCATACAGACAATGCTAGTGTTTTTTTTTTCACTCGTTTAACTAAGATGGTACTTAGCTGATGTGCAATGTATTGATAATGCAGCTGCTTATAATCATGACTTTACTGTAAATTACTGCTAATGTTTATCTTAAGGTGTCCATCCTAATACTTTCAATTAATGCTTGTTACATTTCACTCATTTACTAAGAATGTATTTTCCTGATGTGTAACGTATTGCTAACACTGCTGCTCACACGCTTGTACTTGTTGTTTGATTATTTTGCTGTTGCTATATGGGGAGTGTTAGAAGCCTACTGCCTTTGATTTGTTTTACAGGACGGACTGGTTATAACTGTGTCATATATTAAAATTAAGAGTGTAAGGGATACAAGTGTATTAAACGGCTACTTGGATTAGTGGCAGCTCCCACATGGTCTTCTCTACCCCCCGCTTAGTGTGCCTTGAATCACAGCATACTGTTACCCTTGCTAGTCTAACCTTATTTTTAATAGCATTTAGTGTAGGGTGCTGTTTATGCGTAGAAAGCACTGTTTATTTGCTGCAATTACACAAGGTCGGCATGCATTCCTTATCACTCGCAGGCTGTGCTTGAAACGACCTAAATAGCATTTTTTGCTCAAGTATCTTGCCCTAATATATGTACATATACTTGCGTTTTTGCTTAGGTGTCCTACCCTAATATCAACCTGATGCATGTGTAGTGATACCTGAAACAAGCATAGGACAAGAATAGCAAACCCCCCTTTTGGAGTGCTTACTTCAGTACCTGGGCTCCCTGCTCTGTTGTATACGCTCCTACTGCATGCCCATATAATTTTCTTTTATTTTATTTGCTTTACTGCAGCACTGGCTACTTGTAAGGCCTTTTTTCTGATTTACAGAACCCTTTCAATGTTGAACACTGACTGGGCCAGTCGCTCTACATGTGTTAAGTAATTGTTCTACACTTTACTGAAAATGCTTGCTTACTCTTACGTTTGCCTAGCACCCCTGTTGACTACTTTCCCTTTAAACTAGACCTGCTTACCTTTCCTAGCGCTCTTCACAAAAATCCTTTGTCTAAGTGTCCTAACTACGTAGTCCTCTTTTGGTACCCCCAGTGGGAGACATAACCTATTTCCAAGTGACTGCTACCTTGCACACTTATTTTTATTTTTATTTTTAGTAACCTGTCTTGAACTATTTGTTTAAATATAGCTTGCCTAGGTTGTAGCTTGTATATATATATATATATATATATATATATATATATATATATATATATATATTTATATATATCCAGGTAATAAGTCTACCATTTAACTTGCTGAATGTAATTCCAGCCATTTACATGCCTACTGAGTTCTGTTTACTTATTGCATGTCTTAGTTGTTGACTGGAAGCTGTAACTGTAGACTGACATTATAGTATTCCTTATATATTGTTCACTACTGCTTGAACTGGTTCTTTTAAGGATTGCTTTAACTGTACTATTATTAGTCATTGTTGCCTTAACTCCTAACTTACTCTTATAGGTTCATAGGTTCATACTAGGCTATCTGCCCTAGGGCATTTATAAGCCTAGCCAGAATGTGTTTGGCTTTCGCCACCCATTTTAAATTTATTTTGCTATGCCCTTTTTCGAGGTCAGTATACTGTGCCTCTGTCTAACAGTGACACAGAAGTGATACCCGGGGTAAACCTACGATCTCCCATCCACTCATCAAGATTCCTCTTGAAGAGAGTCAATGAGGGACTCTGCCTAACCTGGACTGGGATTTTATTCCAGAGTGAAGGGAGCCTCTGCCTTATGAATCTGTCCCTCCAGCATGTCCTATTTATTTCAGTGCTGAGGTTCAAGTCTCTCGAGCGCGTAGCTCGATGGGATTTGGATTTTCTGAGGTGCAGCATGTCCATTAATTCCGGGTTGGACATGGCTTTATACGTCAGGCACAGATCGCCTCTGAACAGGCGGTATGCCACTGAGTAGAGCTGGAGTTTCTTTAACCAGGCAGCATATGGCATCTGTTTGAGCCCTTTGATCCTCTTGGTGAGGTACTTTTGGGGTCTTTCCAGTTGCTGCAGGTGTCTGGTAAGGTACATCCCAAAAGGGGCATTGTACTCAATTATGGGCCTGATGAGGGATGAGTAAAGAGGCATGATGACCTCCCCTGATCTAGATGTGAATCCCTTCATGATTAGGTGGGCTATATAAAATGTTTTTCTAACCACTTTGGCCACGTGGTTGTCAAATGAGAGATTGCTATCAACTTGGGTCCCCAGGTCCCTAATTACTTCTTCTGTACTTAATGGATTACCACCTATGTGGTAATTTGTGGTAAACTCTACTTACCTCTGACTACCTTCTCTGCACCTGGAACCTGTTACACTCTGATTTTCTCTGCAAACTCCTGATCTACCTGCTCTGCAACATATTTGCCCTCCCCTCTTACCGGGTCTTCCTGTATCCTTTTTCCCTCCTCTCATTTACCTGCCCCCACCTTTCTCTGAATCCTCCCCCACCTACATCACATCCTGCCCTAAGGGCATATAGGTGGAAATCCCTTGGTGGCGCCATCTTTATTATCCCTGCTCCTGCCCTGACTGCTGAGTGTTCCTGGCCCCAGAGGAATTGTTTGAATTGTAAGTACTTTAGTGATATATCTTTTATTCACAGTAAACCAAGACTAATGTTTTAGATAAGGTATCCAGTCTAACCCATACAGACAATGCTAGTGTTTTTTTTTTCACACGTTTAACTAAGATGGTACTTAGCTGATGTGCAATGTATTGATAACGCAGCTGCTTATAATCATGACTTTACTGTAAATTACTGCTAATGTTTATCTTAAGGTGTCCATCCTAATACTTTCAATTAATGCTTGTTACATTTCACTCATTTACTAAGAATGTATTTTCCTGATGTGTAACGTATTGCTAACACTGCTGCTCACACGCTTGTACTTGTTGTTTGATTATTTTGCTGTTGCTATATGGGGAGTGTTAGAAGCCTACTGCCTTTGATTTGTTTTACAGGACGGACTGGTTATAACTGTGTCATATATTAAAATTAAGAGTGTAAGGGATACAAGTGTATTAAACGGCTACTTGGATTAGTGGCGGCTCCCACGTGGTCTTCTCTACCCCCCGCTTAGTGTGCCTTGAATCACAGCATACTGTTACCCTTGCTAGTCTAACCTTATTTTTAATAGCATTTAGTGTAGGGTGCTGTTTATGCGTAGAAAGCACTGTTTATTTGCTGCAATTACACAAGGTCGGCATGCATTCCTTATCACTCGCAGGCTGTGCTTGAAACGACCTAAATAGCATTTTTTGCTCAAGTATCTTGCCCTAATATATGTACATATACTTGCGTTTTTGCTTAGGTGTCCTACCCTAATATCAACCTGATGCATGTGTAGTGATACATGAAACAAGCATAGGACAAGAATAGCAAACCCCCCTTTCGGAGTGCTTACTTCAGTACCTGGGCTCCCTGCTCTGTTGTATACGCTCTTACTGCATGCCCATATAATTTTCTTTTATTTTATTTGCTTTACTGCAGCACTGGCTACTTGTAAGGCCTTTTTTCTGATTTACAGAACCCTTTCAATGTTGAACACTGACTGGGCCAGTCGCTCTACATGTGTTAAGTAATTGTTCTACACTTTACTGCAAATGCCTGCTTACTCTTTTGCCTAGCACCCCTGTTGACTACTTTCCCTTTAAACTAGACCTGCTTACCTTTCCTAGCGCTCTTCACAAAAATCCTTTGTCTAAGTGTCCTATCTACGTAGTCCTCTTTTGGTACCCCCAGTGGGAGACATAACCTATTTCCAAGTGACTGCTACCTTGCACACTTATTTTTATTTTTATTTTTAGTAACCTGTCTTGAACTATTTGTTTAAATATAGCTTGCCTAGGTTGTAGCTTGTATATATATATATATATATATATATATATATATATATATTTATATATATCCAGGTAATAAGTCTACCATTTAACTTGCTGAATGTAATTCCAGACATTTACATGCCTACTGAGTTCTGTTTACTTATTGCATGTCTTAGTTGTTGACTGGAAGCTGTAACTGTAGACTGACATTATAGTATTCCTTATATATTGTTCACTACTGCTTGAACTGGTTCTTTTAAGGATTGCTTTAACTGTACTATTATTAGTCGTTGTTGCCTTAACTCCTAACTTACTCTTATAGGTTCATAGGTTCATACTAGGCTATCTACCCTAGGGCATTTATAAGCCTAGCCAGAATGTGTTTGGCTTTCGCCACCCATTTTAAATTTATTTTGCTATGCCCTTTTTCGAGGTTAGTATACTGTGCCTCTGTCTAACAGTGACACAGAAGTGCTACCCAGGGTAAACCTACGATTTCCCATCCACTCATCAAGATTCCTCTTGAAGAGAGTCAATGAGGGACTCTGCCTAACCTGGACTGGGATTTTATTCCAGAGTGAAGGGAGCCTCTGGGTTATGAATCTGTCCCTCCAGCATGTCCTATTTATTTCAGTGCTGAGGTTCAAGTCTCTCGAGCGTGTAGCTCGATGGGATTTGGATTTTCTGAGGTGCAGCATGTCCATTAATTCCGGATTGGACATGGCTTTATACGTCAGGCACAGATCGCCTCTGAACAGGCGGTATGCCACTGAGTAGAGCTGGAGTTTCTTTAACCAGGCAGCATATGGCATCTGTTTGAGCCCTTTGATCCTCTTGGTGAGGTACTTTTGGGGTCTTTCCAGTTGCTGCAGGTGTCTGGTAAGGTACATCCCAAAAGGGGCATTGTACTCAATTATGGGCCTGATGAGGGATGAGTAAAGAGGCATGATGACCTCCCTGATCTAGATGTGAATCCCTTCATGATTAGGTGGGCTATATAAAATGTTTTTTAACCACTTTGGCCACGTGGTTGTCAAATGAGAGATTGCTATCAACTTGGGTCCCCAGGTCCCTAATTACTTCTTCTGTACTTAATGGATTACCACCTATGTGGTAATTTGTGGCACTTTGGTTTTGCCAAAGGGGATGACTATACACTTTTGGCATTTAGCTTGAGGCCATGGCTCTGGCACCAGTTGTCTGTTTCTATGAGGCCCTTTTGGAGGATGCTTGTGTCGGCTGGAGAGTCGATTATGGCGCCCAGTTTGCAGTTATCTGCGAACTTGGTCAGCCACAGTCCTTCCGTGTTGGCCTGTACCTCCGAGAAATATATACCGAACAAGAGAGGTCCCAGGACTGAGCCTTGTGGGACACCACTTGTAACTGATTTGGAGTCTGACATGGCTCCAGCAATTCTAACCATGTGGGTTCTGTCCTTGAGCCAGTTTGCAATCCATCTAGTGACATAGGGGTTTATATTTAAGCTGGTGAGCTTATTTATAATACCCGAGTGGGGTATTGTATCGAAGGCTTTTGCGAGGTCCAGGTAGGCTGTGTGGACCACCTTCCCCTCGTCAATGGCCTTGGTGACTGTTTCAAAGAAATCAACCAGGTTTAAGAGGCAGGATCTGCCCTTAACAAAGCCAAACTGGGTAGGATCCAGTGTCTGTAGGTCCCCAATATCTTTATTTATGAGGTCCATGATGATCCTTTCCATAGCTTTGCAGTCCAAGCTAGTCAGGCTTATGGGGCGAAAGTTTCCAGGATCCGTTGAGGCACCACCTTTATGGAGAGGGACCATTGTTGCTGTACGCCACTCTTTGGGCACATATCCTGTAGTAAGGCTGAGAGTGAACAGTAGTTTTATGTTTGGGTTTAGCTCTTCTTGGAGTTCATGTAGGACACAGCCCGGGACACCATCTGGTCCCATTGATGCTGTGTTTTTTGTTTTGGAGAGGGCGGCTCTTACCTGAGCATCTGAGATGTCAGGGGGGCAGCACTCTACTGGGATAGATATTTGCCCTTTTGGTAGGGGGGGGGATGTTTGCGCTGAACCTGTCAGCTAGGATGTTGGCAATGTCTGTGGGTTCAGTGTATTTTTTTGTCATTTTGGACTAATTCTGAGCATATCTGGGAATTACCACCCAAGTTCCTAACATAACTAAAGAAAGCCTTGTGATTATCCTTAGTGTCCTGTGCAATTCTTCTCTCGAAGCTGGCCTTAGACAATTTTATGGGTGCCCGTAGTTTTTTGCTAATACTGATCAGTGATGCCTTCCCTTTTTGGGATTTTGCTCTATCATTTAGTAGCTTCCTCCTTTTATTGTATAGTTTGTTTACGGCTGGGGTCCACCAGACAGGACGTCTGCCTTTGGAGGATTGGGTCTTGGTTTTATTTGGGATCGCATGATCCATGCATTCCTGAAGGTGTTCATAGAATGCGTTTATAATGGATTCTGCGGTCTGGGCCGCATTTTCCACAGGCCCGGGGGCTTTGAAGGATTCCACCTCGGTTTTGAGGAGTGTTTTATATATATATATATATATATATATATATATATATATATATATATAGATATATATAGATATGATACACCAGTTAAGGATTACATATGTTCATAGGCCGTGCTAATGGGGGTGAGGGGTCCAATCAACAAACGTGTAACATGTAGTATCAACCAATCAATGGGTTGGGAGGGTGGCCTAATGGTTAAGGTGTTTGCCTTGCAAGTACAAGGTGCAGGGTTTGAGTCTCACAAGGGATAATTGGCTAGGCTTAAAATGGCTTGCAAAGGCAGTTAGCTTAGTACTAATCTATGAACCTATGAACCTATGAACCCCCCCCACCTAGACAGGTGAAACATACAAACACACGATACAAGTAAATACACCACTGTTTCCCAGACCACAGGCAGGATACTATCAGTGGGAGAGACCTGCCAAGTCTAATCTTGAAACAAAGACATCAATTTTCCTTGTGGGACACCCCAAAAATTAATGATCATCGGAGTCAGTCCCTGTAATGATTTATCCAGCCAGGCTGTATATGTACACGGACCAGTAGGTTGGGCAAGCCTGATGACCCATGGGTCATGACAACGTACAACATGGGTCCCAACATGTGGAGAGTGGGCAGTGTGTAGTGGTGTGGTTAGACTCCACCTGCACCCACAGTAAGGATGAGTGCTGTAGAGGAGGGGCAGGTCGGGGAACTATGGGTATGCAATTATTGGCCTAGGCGTGCAGGTGTTGGCTGGCACAGTTGTATTCGGACTGACCTGGGTATGTAAGTAATATTGCGAATTGGGCAGAGCTTACACCCATACCCCTCAACCTCTAAGAGCAAAACCACTGGACAGAACCTAAACCGTTTGGGTGACAAATAGGGACAGAAAACACATATTCCACTTACAACCTTAAAAAGCTGTTAGAATAATAGGTTATGCATTAGCATGACTTGTCTGAAGGATGTGGAGACTTAACCCAATTACTTGTCTGTATTTAATGGCATCAGTTCCCAGGTATTTGCCAGACAGGTGCAGATTGTAAGAGGAACACACCAATATTATGAAGCAAACTCTGGACAGGCCGCGAATTCTGTACAGTCGACAGGCATGCTTTCGCATAATGGGCAGCTATTCCCGATATGGGTCCCATCGCAGCACAGTCTAGTTTACATGGCAAAGTACGGTATAACCATATGCGTTGTTGCATAACCCACTACACAACACCTATGAACACATGGTCACAACACCCCACTGTAGGCATGTAAGCCGATGTAATAGGCATCACAAGGTATTATTGCAGTCCTCACCCCCACCCAGGGATGTGAGTGTCCAACCCAAACACCAAATGCAGTGCATATGGACAGCTGTTGTTGTAGACAACATGGCCAGCTGTGAACCTTCCCTGCAGCCATCCTGCACATCCCTGGATAATTCCCCTATTAACACCCCCCCTTTGTGACCCATGCACACCACGTACCTATTAGACCCTGTTCCATTCCTCTTAATGTCTACGGGTAACATAGGTGACATCCTCTTCCCCCACTATATTGCCAGTATCTGGAACCCAAACCCACATGTAGTATCACAGCTGTCCCACAGGACACATGTAACTAACACATGACGGAACACCACAAGAACACCTGGAGCAGCACAGGCTCACCACCTTGTGAACCCCCCCCCACCTCACACTCTATACCACGACAACAACTAGTGATACCGACACCTCTTGTCCTGCCTCACATACAAATTCCAACATCCGACATACCTTTCCTATTGCTCCCCATCCGATTATACCTATGGGTTACTATACAGTTACAATGTCACCCCCACTACCTACCTACCTACTCCCTAGCTAATCGCTTCTACTGTACCACACAGGTACCTACCCTGAATACCTGCATGTAACCTATCCTGACCTGTGAAACAGGAATTCAACCTCACCTTAAACTGACCTTTGTCAACAGTCACACCTGACATGTAAACCTGACCTAAGCATGGATAATACCAACAGTTGAACATAAACTAAGCATGTTTAATGGGGGACGTAGCGATGTTATGTCTGTTACCCTCTATGAATGTGATCACCCCAGTATTAATTGGGATACGTAGCTGAGGTCAATGTAGTGCTCTACACCCCGGGCCACTGCTGACAATGGACAAGCATACAGTCCCAGTGTCCCGGTTGACAGATGTGAACAAAATGCATGACGTTGCACGTGTGTATGCAGGAGCAAGTGGGTGCAAGCCTGTTTGGCCGCCGGTATGTGAGTACCACACTGGTGAAGCAATGTAGAGGCTAACTGAGGGCAAGACACCACAACCAGAGGTCAGTAATGCTGTGCTACGCGCAAACAAGTGCATACCGCCTACAAATGTTCTACAGTGCCTCAGTCACTCTGTAGCCAACAGCTGTTGTTGTGGCCATTAACAAAATAATCTGCACACTATAGTAGACATGAGTTCCACTAAGCCATGGCGGATGCACATTTAGCTGCTGTGATCACAAACACATCATCCAGCACAGGCATCCAACAGTATAGGGAATGTATATAAGTGTAGATTAATACCAGAACATGTGTCCATTGCACAACTACAGTATTATGAGCAGTCTATGTGCAGTACAGAACAGTGCCTGTCCAATCATACTGTGAGAACAGCAGTCCTGCATAATACCGAAGGGAATAATGATATACGGTGCACACCGTGGGGGTGTTTGAGCGTGTTTCATGCACACTATGTCACACCTGGGGCGTTAGTACTGTGGAACTAAGAGATGAGGCTGGCCAGGTGTGTGAGCAAACTGCTGCTACACAATACCCTGGCAGGATGCTACCAGTGGGAGAAACACTGTAGACCAGCTAGATCTACTCTTGACACAGCAACAGGTCTGTCCCTGGTGGGGTGCACCAACAGTTGTGGGTTACATCGATGTCACCACTAGTATCGGAGGAGGATCAGGGGAAGGCTGGTACATACATGGACTAAACAGATGAGGAGCCTGCAAATGCTTGGATGGGGACAGTATACTGGAGGTGTACCGAGATGTGCAGAGAGGGAAATGTGTGGAGGTGTAGTATGGCAGGGCCAGCAACCGGGGAATGGATGGATGCTGTGTACATGGAGCTCGGGGGCTGGGGGAAGGGAACATGTGTATGTCATTATGGTAGACATATGCAAACAAAGCAAAACAGCAATAGTGTAATGGCCAGAGCATCCGCCTAACGCGCACGCATTCCTGGGTCGCGTCCCACTGCAGCACATCTTATTTTCCATGTGATATCCATATGTTACCTTTGTTGTGCTGTATAACCTACTAAGTAACATTTATATTTGCACAGGAGTGCTGCTTTAAATTCACATGTGAAGTGTCATACTGACTAAGGCACTAGTAAGCATGTGTAAGCAAATAGCAGTTGTACGCATGGATACGCAGTTGTAAGTGTGTGTACATGTATTTGCGCAGGGGTGAGCATTGTCTACATAGATTGAGCTAAGTGATGCTAGCTGTGTGTAAGGTAATGCAACCCGAGCTTAGCATTGCTTAGCTCTGCGCATACACATGCAGACCCGCGTACGACCGCTCAAATGTTATCTAACTCACTCTGTATCCGACAGCTGGTGTTTTGCAATGAAACACAATATACAGCCTGTGGAAGGGCCACACCTGGGACGCTGCACATCATACACTACGTAATTTACCATTAAACCATGACAGATGTACATAACCACTCATTCCGCATACATATCATCCAGCACAATCAGTCAACAGTACAGGGAATGTAGTAATAACACACCACACAACCTCTTAATGCATGAATCACGGACAAGGTGCACCATAATGTGGGTACATATAGGGATATCTGTCATATCCTGCTCTAATACACTTCAAACATTACAAGTCACACAGTTATATGTGGTAGAACACATATATTGCTAGAGATGATACGTCTGAAACACGTACGTGTCTGCACGAATGACTGACCTCAGTCCTAAGGTCATCCATGTCAATTGCCAAGAGAATGAGGTACAGGCCACACATATAGGCCAAACATGCATGCACGTATGGACAGCTATACATCTGTTAATGTAGAGAGATAGACAGCTATAGGTATATATATGTGTATGTATGACTC